>NC_134353.1:878685943-878978686 GCF_048569485.1 Anomaloglossus baeobatrachus | reverse complement strand
CTAAGGTGGGCTTTACACGCTGCGACATCGCAAGCAATTGCTAGCGATGTCGATGCAATAGCACCCGCCCCCATCGTATATGCGATATCTGGTGCTTGCTGCCGTAGCGAACATTATCGCTACGGCACCTTCACACGCACATAACTGGTCGGCGACGTCGCTGTGACCGCCGAACAATCCCTCCTTCAAGGGGGAGGTGCGTTCGGCGTCACAGCGACATCACCACGACGTCACTAAGCGGCCGGCCAATAGAAGCGGAGGGGCGGAGATGAGCGGGACATAACATCCCGCCCACCTCATTCCTTCCGCATTGGCGGTGGACGCAGGTAAGGAGATGTTTGTCGTTCCTGTGGTTTCACACACAGCGATGTGTGGTGCTGCAGGAATGACAAACAACATTGTATCTGCAGTAGTAACGACATTATGGAAAGGAACGACGTGACACAGATCAGCGATTTTTTACGCTTTTGCACTGGTTCATTGTCGCACCTAGGATTTACACATTGCGATGTCGCTACCAGCGCCGGATGTGCGTCACTAACGACGTGACCCCAACGATATATCGGTAGCGATGTTGCAACGTGTAAAGCCCGCCTAAGAGTTGACCAACCATCATGACACTGTTCAAATAACAAGTCCCTGTTCCCTGGACCACCCAAGCGACACCATACAGTACCTCCAATGTGGATCCCGAGTGATGGCTGTTAAACAAAGCTCCTCCTGATTAATTAAGGTAAGTTTGACCACCCCTCCCCTGAATCCAAATTGGCCAATCCTATCCCGCTCTTTCCCATGTGTCCCTAAAAACCTCACCCTAGCTGTGGGATATCTGAGTGACTCCCCTGGCTGTTCGTGACAAATTGGTGGCAGCGGTGGGATATAGAGCATTAGTGATCTGGTTTGAGCAATCATCCCTTTCACTAAAAAAAAAAAAAAACTTACAAAAGTTTTGAGGATCGAACTTAATGTTTAAATATACCTGGAACAATACTGTACTTGTAGCAGTTACCCCCTCCCTTCTCTCTTGTTTTTCTATCCTATCTTTTATTTGGCAACTATGGCTGCATTGACCAAAGCCTGGTACAGCCAGCTGACGAAGGAGACTCTGATTGCCATCTGCATGACCAGAGAGATTGATGTCAATGGCAAAAACAAGCCAGACCTCATTAAAGAACTGTTACAATGGGACGCAAAGCAAGTCCGTTCCCCCAGTGCTGATGACAGGGAGACAAGCCAAGCCCTGGATGATACTGCGGTTAGGGCCTCTTCTGCAGCTTCAAGCCAGAGCAGCGACCGAAGCAGCATGGACTCCTACCTACAGATGGCCCTACAACAACTCGCTTCAGATGACTGGGAGGGACGGCTGAAGCTCATTCAGCAATATCAGGAGAGAGCTGAGCGCCAGGCCCAGGTTGAGAGAGCCGAGCGAGAGGCCGAGCGAGAGCGCCAGACCCAGAGAGACCATGAATTGAATGTCCTCCAAGCCCGGCAGCAGACATCTTCCCTACTGAAGTGTGAGTCCAATAATGCCAACAGTTTTAAGCCCCAACCGGAGCACTTTCCTGTAATGGAAAAGGATGGGGACTTGGACACCTTTCTGAGGGAATTTGAAAAGACTTGCTTGCAGTACCAGTTACCCCCAGCACAATGGGCACGATACTTAACCCCAGGGCTGCGAGGCAAGGCCCTGGATGCATTTGCCAGTCTCCCTCAAGAGCAGAGTGGAGACTATGAGGCCATAAAGCAGGCTCTAATACGGAAGTATCAGCTAACTCCAGAAATGTACCGCAAAAAGTTCCTGACCCTCCAGCGTGGACCACACGACAGCAACAGAGACGTTGTGGATGGGCTTCGGACCAACTTTAACTAATGGGTCCAAGGACTGTCTGCAACCACTGCTGAGCAGATAACAGACCTGATGGTAAAGGACAAATTCCTACACATTTGTCTTGCGGACGAGCGACAGTTCGTGATGGACCGGGAATCAAAGGATGCGAATAAGCAGCACAGATTGCTGACACCTATGAGGCCAACCGTGCATCGGGGGTGCGGAAGCCACCCTCCACCAGCTGGAAAGGGGGTAAGATGACAACTACCACCCCCCCTGCCCCTACCAGCCGGCCTCCCATAGGTCCTGTGCCATCCACCAGTGCCCGGCCCACCTCTGACACTCGCAGGTGTTTTTCCTGCAGCCAGCCTGGACACCTCAGCTCCGCTTGCCAAGAGAGGCAAAAGAGGAACCCCACATCCAAGGCCCAAGGGCCTAGTGCAGCTGTCTTTTTGGTAGGGGAGGCAAGTGGTAGGACCTGTGAAAACCTACACTTTGTCACCGTGGGCGGCACCCTCACTGTGGGGCTCAAGGACACTGGAGCCGACTGAACCTTGATCCGCCCCGAACTGGTGCCTAATGAAAACTTTATCCCGGGAAAATTCCTGACTGTCACTGGGGTTGGGGGTGTTCGCCAATCTTTCCCAATGGCCCGGGTTTCCCTCGACTGGGGTGCTGGGAGAGGGTGGAGAGAAGTGGGGGTGTCTGAACATCTACCAACCAATGTTTTATTGGGGACTGATCTGGGACGATTGGTTGTACAATTTGTCCCTGATGACCCTCTCCAATCCAATAAGTCATGTGATGCAAATGTTGTTAATGAGTCATGTGATGCAAATGTTGTTGATAAGTCATGTGATGCAAGCGCTGTTAAGTCATGTGACTCGAATGTGGATATCCAGAATGTGATTACAAATGTTGTGCATGGTAACAAAGTGGAGGTTTGTACAGGGGATCTCAGTCATGCCACACTGCAGGGTGACGTGGCTGAGGACGTCCCCAAGGTAGTAAGTGTCTGTGCTGACAGAGTAGCACCCAGAGCAGGTCAGGCTGATGGGGAAGAGTTGTTATCCCCCGGGGAGACAGCCTTCATCGGTGCTCTCACCCGCAGTCAGAGTGCCCAGAACGCAAATGAAACCTTGCCTTCTGACACCTCTTCACCCAGAGGGATAACGGAATTGGTTACGGACCCAGAGCAGGTCCCAGAGGGTCCGGGTGAGGTTGGAACCTTAACGTCACTTTTGGCTGCCTCTAGGCAAGAGTTCCAGGTGGCTGTACGAACTGATGCCAGTCTAGAGACATTAAGGGACCTCGCAGAGAAGCCTTCCTCCGAGACCGATAAGGAGAGCGTATTCTGGGACCAGGGGAGGTTGTACCAGGAGACTGTTCCCTGTAACCCCCAACAGGAGTGGCTGAAGGAAAGACAGCTGGTGGTGCCTCACCGCTTTAGGAGTGAGTTGCTGCGGATTGCCCATGAGATCCCACTTGCCGGACACTTGGGGGTCAGCAAAACCAAGGCCCTGCTGTCTCACCACTTTTATTGGCCCAAAATGGGGACAGATGTTGCCAATTACTGCCGCTCCTGTATCACATGTCAAAGAGTGGGAAAGTCAGGGCCTGCTCCCAAATCTCCCCTGATCTCTTTGCCGGTGATAGAGGAGCCTTTCCAGAGGATCGCTGTGGACATCGTCGGGCCTCTGAACGTCCCCAGCAGCTCTGGTAAACGTTTCATCCTCACTGTAGTAGACTATGCTACCCGGTATCTGGAGGCAGTGGCTCTGTCCTCAGTTAGGGCCGATAAGGTGGCAGATGCCCTCCTGGCCATATTCTCTCGAGTAGGATTTCCCAGGGAGATGCTTACTGACCAGGGGACTCAGTTCCTGTCTCGTCTAATGGAGGCACTCTGCAAGAAAATGCAGGTGCAGCATCTGGTATCAAGCGCCTATCAGCCACAGACCAATGGTTTGTGTGAGCGATTTAATGGTACCTGTGACTACACAGAGTTTTTCAATGTGTGTCGTGGGTTAAAATTTCTTACATTATCCAGAAGTATTGTTCATCTGTGTGCTAACTCACGTTTGCTAAACTATTGTGTCTGCCAGACCCTTCTGAGCATTCATTGTAATGTAGTTGTGTATTGCTAATCTAATGTAAATTACCTTAGTAGACATTGTCTAGTCCAGACCTGGGCAAGGGGCGGCCCGCGGGCCACATACGGCCCGCCTACTCTCTGTGACCGACCCGCCTGGTTCAGGGCGTCCTTGCTGGCCGGTCAGTGATAAGGGCAATCTGACCTGTTGTCTGGAGCTCCAGGCTCTGGGAGGCGCGTGGTCAGATTGCCCTCATCACACGCTGCATGTCGGGCAGGGAACAGAGGACAGATCCTGCAGCGCCGCACAGTGCAGGCAGCGGAATGCAGGAATCTCTCCTTTGTTTCTTGCCCGACACTTTTCTTTGTGACACACGCGCGCCCTGATATCATCAGTACGGCGCGCGTGTGTCATTTGAAAAGTTCCCGCCCGGCAGGAGCAGAAGCTGCAGCAGCCGGGGCTGTACGGAGAGAAGCAGTGGCTCCTAGGAATACAGCGTCGGCGCAGCCTGGGCATGTGAAGGAGAAGCAGCTCAGCGGGAGGCACGTACGGAGGTGCCTAAGGACGGGGACGATAAGAAGAGAGGTGAGTGGTTACTAGTAACCTGCGGGGACAATGGGGGGCGGGCGGGGGGTTAACTTTTGACAAATATTTGGGGTGTAGTGGTGTAGTATATGGGAATGTAGTTTTATAGGTGTGGTATATGGGGGGGTGTAGTGGTGTAGTATATAGTGGTGTAGTTTATAGTGGTGTAGTTTTATAGGTGTGTAGTGGTGTAGTATAATACAGGTGTATATAGGGGTGTAGTATAATACTACACTCCTATATACACCTGTATTATACTACACCACTACAACACTACACCCCTATATACACCTGTAATATACTACACCACTACACCCCTATATACACCTGTATTATACTACACCCCTATATACACCTGTATTATACTACACCCCTATATACACCTGTATTATACTACACCCCTATATACACCTGTATGATACTACACCACAACACCCCTATATATACACCTGTAATATACTACGCCACTATATACACCTGTATTATACTACACCACTACACCCCTATATACACCTGTATTATACTACACCACTACACCACTACACCCCTATATGCACCTGTAATATACTACACCACTACACCCCTATATACACCTGTATTATAAAACACCCCTATATACACCTGTATTATACTACACCCCTATATACACCTGTATTATACTACACCCCTATATACACCTGTATTATACTACACCACAACACCCCTATATATACACCTGTAATATACTATGCTACTATATACACCTGTATTATACTACACCACTACACCCCTATATACACCTGTATTATACTACACCACTACACCACTACACCCCTATATGCACCTGTAATATACTACACCACTACACCCCTATATACACCTGTATTATAAAACACCCCTATATACACCTGTATTATACTACACCCCTATATACACCTGTATTATACTACACCCCTATATACACCTGTATTATACTACACCACAACACCCCTATATATACACCTGTAATATACTATGCTACTATATACACCTGTATTATACTACACCACTACACCCCTATATACACCTGTATTATGCTACACCCCTATATACACCTGTATTATGCTACACCCCTATATACACCTGTATTATACTACACCCGTATATACACCTGTATAATACTACACCCCTATATACACCTGTATAATACAGGTGTATATAGGGGTGTAGTGGTGTAGTATAATACAGGTGTATATAGGGGTGTAGTGGTGTAGTATAATACAGGTGTATATAGGGGTGTAGTGGTGTAGTATATTACAGGTGTATATGGGGTGTAGTGGTGTAGTATATTACAGGTGTATATGGGGTGTAGTGGTGTAGTATAATACAGGTGTTTATAGGGGTGTAGTGGTGTAGTATAATACAGGTGTATATAGGGGTGTAGTGGTGTAGTATAATACAGGTGTTTATAGGGGTGTAGTGGTGTAGTATAATACAGGTGTATATAGGGGTGTAGTGGTGTAGTATAATACAGGTGTGTATATAGAGGTGTAGTATAATACAAGTGTAGTATATAGGAGTGTAGTATAATACAGGTGTAGTATATAGGAGTGTAGTATAATACAGGTGTATATAGGGGTGTAGTATAATACAAGTGTAGTATATAGGAGTGTAGTATAATACACGTGTATATAGGGGTGTAGTATAATACAAGTGTAGTATATAGTGGTGTAGTTTATCACAGGTGTAGTATAATACAAGTGTAGTATATAGGGGTGTAGTGATGTAGGTTATCACATGTGTAGTATATAGTGATGTGCTGCAGTTTATTACAGGTGTAGTATATAGTGATGTAGTATATTACAGGTGTATATAGGGGTGTAGTGATGTAGTATATAGTGGTATAGTATATAGAGGTATAGTTTATTACAGGTGTAGTGTATAGGGATGTATATTACAGTTGTAGTATGTGGTGGATGTAGTGATGTAGTATATGGGGATTGTGTGTGTATGTATGTATTCATTGTGTGTATGTGTATATATATTATATAGACACACAGTATATATATGCGTGTTTGTGTGTGTGTATATATATATATATATATATATATATATATATATGTAGAACCGAGTTAATTATATTAGTCCGGCCCTCTAAAACCATCCCAATTTCTCATGTGGCCCCATGGGAAAATTAATTGCCCACCCCTGGTCTAGTCTGTGACTTACAGACTTCATGAAGATATACTCAGTCTTTCTATCCACATCATTTAAATGAACATTATCCCTGCAGCTTGAAATTCATCCAGTAAGAGAAGCAATCTTGTACAACCAATCCGATAAGGGCACAGTTTATCCTAAGGGAAGGCTATGGCTATAAAAGGGGACTTCTCAGAGTCACCAGTGGTTGATGGATGCTGATTGATCCAGTCTAAGCTCTTAGGAGCTGGCTAGGGGATCATAACCAGGATACCTTGTGGACTCGGTCTAGGGACTTTGGCTCTGACTAGAGGAACACTTGGCTACATGACTTCAAACCAGAGACTACTTAAGGAGGAAACCCAGGTTGGGACAGTTCAGTCACCTGGTACAGACTTTGCAGACCTCAGCCAGCTTCCTAAATCTGGCGTTATTCCAGTCTCGGTAGGTGCCCGCCGAAAGCGGGGTGCTGCTGGATGGAGTAAGTAGCCCTGGAACCTCTGAGGCATGGACATTCTAAATCCCTGCTGAGCCAGCGGAAGGGTGAGACTCTGTTGCCTGTTACATTTGTGTGTTTTGCTGGTTATGTGTTATGTGCCGTTAATATTTTGGGGATCCAATAAAGTCTTAATATTGTGATTCCCTCACCCTGTGTTGTCTGAGTAGTGTTCCGCCCACGGTTAAGGAGGCCGGCGTTCAGTTGGGATGAGCCCTGGGCCATGCTGTTTTTCTAAAGGTGGTTGGACCAGCAGACGAGAGCACCCACTGACCTTGTGTCTCCACAGTACCCTTAAGCAGATGCTTAAGATGCTGGTTGAGTCACATGAACGCGACTGGGAGCGGTATCTCTCACACCTGTTGTTTGCTTACAGAGAGGTACCACAGGCCTCAACAGGGTTTTCCCCCTTTGAGCTCCTGTATCGCAGACGAGTCCGGGGACCTCTTGGTCTGGTAAGGGAATCCTGGGACGAGTAACTGAACTCCCCAGAAGTGTCCGTTGTGGAGTATGTCATTCGGCTCCGTGACAAAATGCAGTCAATGATGCGGCTGGTGCATGAGAATATGGGGCAAGCCCAGGCCAGCCAGAAGCTATGGTATGACCAACACGCTCGAGAGTGGGTGTACGAAGTGGGTCAGAAGGTGTGGGTCATAGTCCCAATGACCCAGAACAAGCTTCAGGTGGCCTGGGAGGGTCCATACCTTGTACATCAGCGCCTCAATGGCGTAAACTATGTGGTTACCATCGACCATGCCAGGAAGAGGCAAAAGGTCTTCCATGTCAACATGATGAAAGCTCATCATGACAGGGAATCCTTCGCCCTTTCTGTGTTAGCCTTCCCGAGGAAGGCAAAGCGAAGTCTTGGTGGACTTGCTTGCATCGGCCCGGCATGGAGGGTCTATCGAGGAAGCGACATTCAACCCACAGCTATCCATGGACCAAAGGTCCCAGCTGTGGGAGGTGTTCTGGCCCTACCTGATGACCTTCATGAATGTCCCAGGGAAGACATTCCTAGCTACCCACCAGGTGGACACAGGGAGTCATTCCCCAGTCCATAAACCCCCATACCGTATCTCCATAGAGATACAAAAGGACATAAAAAGGGAGATCGATGAAATGCTAGCCCTGGGGGTGATCCAGAGGTCCAAAAGTGCATGGGCCTCGCCTGTAGTTTTGGTTCCAAAAAAGGACCGGACAACCCGTTTTTGTGTGGACTACAGGAGGCTAAATGCAATCACAGCACCCGATGCGTACCCAATGCCACGCATCGATGAGCTACTGGGTTGCTTAGCCGGGGCCCGGTACCTGACAATCATGAACCTGAATCGAGGGTACTAGCAGATTCCTATGTCCAAGGAAGCACAAGAAAGGTCCGCCTTCATCACCCCTTTCGGGCTGTATGAATCCCTCATCATGCCTTTTGGCATGAGAAATGCTCCTGCCACTTTCCAGCGGTTGGTTGACCAGCTGCTCGAGGGACTAGGAGGGTTTGCAGTCGCTTACCTGGATGACATTGCCGTCTTTAGTCCCACTTGGGAGGAACACCTGGGGCACCTGGAGCAGGTGCTCCGGCGGATCCAAAGCGCTGGTCTGACTATAAAGCCAGGGAAGTGTCAGATCGGCATGACAGAGGTACAGTACCTTGGACACCAAGTGGGTGGCGGGACCCTGAAACCAGAGCCAGGGAAGGTTGAGGCCATCCCCTCCTGGCCTACCCCCAAGTCAGTGAAGCAGGTAATGTCCTTCTTGGGTACAGCAGGGTACTATAGGAAGTTCGTTCCTAACTATAGTGCTCTTGCTAAGTCGTTGACGGACTTCACCAAAAAGAAGCTACCGCAAGTAGTCACCTGGACAGATGACTGTGAGCGCTCCATCAGAGCATTGAAAGCTGCCCTTGCCAGTTTCCCAATCATACAAGCCCAAGACTTTACCCGACGGTTCATAGTTCAGACAGATGCCAGTGCATTTGGCCTGGGTGCGGTACTCAGCCAGGTAAACAGGGAGGGAGAAGAGCATCCGGTGGTGTTTCTCAGCCGCAAGCTCTTACCCCGGGAAGTGGACTACGCCACTGTGGAGAAGGAGTGCCTCGCTATTGTGTGGTCCCTGCGTAAACTGCAGCCCTACCTATATGGACGCAACTTCACCATAGTAACAGACCACAACCCTCTCAGCTGGCTACACCGGGTGGCCGGTGACAATGCTACTGCGGTGGAGCTGTGGTGATGCTGGCCGTCTTTCTACCATCTTCTTCTCCTGGAGCCCCTCCCTCCCTAAATTCGGACGTCACATCTATGACACGAGTTTAGTAAGTCTCACGGTTATGCCTTTTATTTTTATGTAACTATCTATACCGTATTTGTATTGTTCCCTTTTGTAAATTCTTATATATTTTTTTTAAACACTGCCTATTTTCGGATTAAATATATAAAATTTAATAGTTTGTTTTCTTCTGTTCTATATATGAACCCAAACCTGTCCAAAAAGCCTTCTGCTATCTGAAACGGGTCCCCAGCTATCCCTGAAAGTTGGGCGGTGGCAGCGTAATTATTATTGCATAGAATTATTGGGGTGCTATCATTAAGGGTACCGTGGTATATATATATTCCATTAGCGGGAATCGGTGCTATATACATTTACCCTTGCTGTGAGACCTCCAATATTGGACATTATTAGCTCAGCAGCCTCATTTTATTCATTGTCCTGCAGTACCAAATGTGGCCTGCCGACAAGAGGAGCGCTAAAGAGTAGTCGTGTTCATGACAAATTAGTGAACAGCTGCGGGATATCTGAGTGACTCCCCCAGCTGTTCGTGACAGTCGGCGGTGCTGGCTTCATATAATGGTGCCCAGAGTCAGCGCGTGCACAGATTGAGCTCTCGACTCAAGATCTCATCTGCACACGCGTTGCCTCCTTCACATTGATCTACCAGCAGTGGACTTAAGGAAAATGGCGTCTGAAGGTGGCCCATTCGCATATGAGATCTCGGTTCATACTTGAGCCGATAGCTTAATCTGCACACTCGCCGTATCTTTGGTGCCCGCACCGCTGACCGTTTTTGGATGTTCTTACCAGTGCCTGTAGCAAGCATCTGGGACACCCGCTGCACCACCCGCAGCATTGCCCTGATTCACCACTGCCCCTCCCTCCTGTGATCCCCCTCCACCACCGCTGCCACTCCCCGGTACCCGCGATACAGTGAAACCGCAATAAATGAACTGCGATATAGCGAGGGCGACTGTATTGGATGAAAATCACCGATTTAAGAATATGGGTGCTCCAAGAAAATCAAATGCCACAGTATAGCATCGATTTTTAAAGATACTCATCAACTGTAATGATCTGTAGATAAAAAATAACATTAGTTTTTAATACTTTTTTTGAACATTTACTCTCTTTCCCCAAAATATGAGATATGCAACTTATACTCAACTACTAAAACCCTGCTAATTGATCGGATAAAAATGTTAGATTAGCTAGAAGCCATCTATAGGTATGTGCACACAACGGTTTTTTCAGGCAGGCCGACCCACTGGGTTTTTCAAAAGGAAAATGTTTAATGAAATACCAGGTTTTTTTTTCCTGAATCTTGATGCGCTTTTTTGCTTTTATTGCTATTTTCCTGGAGCTTTTTCAACATTTTGGACCACTGTTATGTTATTTAGCATTTTTCTAGTGTTTTTTTAAGTTCGATTCAATAACGTTGAAACCATTAGCGTTTGAAGAAAAAATGCTGGCAAAATGTTCAAAAAGACACCCGGAAAACACTGGATGTTTCGTCAGCTAACTTCTTTTAACCTAAAGTTAAACCTGAAGTTCTTAAAAGACAATCAAAAGACTATACATATGAGGGGCATTCAGTAAAGATTTCCTCTGACCCACTTCTATTTATAACAGGACGCTGAAACTGCACAAGTGTAATGTTATAAGTCATTTGCTACAACAAACTGATAACGGTCTATTTTTTACAGGTGTGGGAGTGGTGTGAGGTGTGATAATGGACCCAGTCATCAAGTTCCTATACTTGAATGGCCGCACATCAAGGGAGACGTTTGATGAAATGAGAGGTTTATGGTGACTATCTCCCATCATATGATGTAGTCAAGAACTGCCACTGTCACTTCAGATGTGGTGGAACTTCGGTGGAAACGGCTTCAGTAGGGTGACCTCATTCCACTATCAATGAACACATCATCCAGCAAGTGGAGCATGCCATTTTGGAGAATCACAGAGCAACCATTCACCACCTAGCCCAAAATGTCAAGATTAGTGTGGGGTCCATGGAAAAAAATCATCCAAGACAATGTTCTTATGCATAAGGTATTCGCTCACTGGGATCCCCAGTTACTCACACCTTTCCAGAAACAGGAATGATACGAATGCTCTCAGGCTCTATTGATGATGTGTCATGGAAATCAAGAGGACTTTTTCAACAGACTGATCAACTGGATGAAAGCTGGGTCCATCACTATGATCCGGAGAATAAAGTATAAAGACAACAGTCCAGTCGATGCAAAAGCATTATGACTCACCCCGCAAAGAAGGTATGGGCCAATCCTCGGCAGGCAAGGTCATGGTCGCAGTCTTTTGGGACCTGCATGAAATTGTCTTAATGGATTTCCTAGCAAAAGGTTCCTACGATTACTGGGGCATAGTATGTTTCATTTCTGCGAAGATTGCATGAGACCATCAAAATCAATAGACATGGTATGCTCACAAAAGGTGTTCATCTTCTACAAGACAATGCCCCAGCACACAACTCAACTGTTGCCCAAATTGAAGCATGCTATCCCGGCTTTCAAATTCTCCAACGTCTCTCTTATTCACCTGACCTTTCACCATTGGACTTCCTTCTCGTTCCAAAAATGAACTTATTTTTGAAGGGCTAGCATTTTCCAGATGATGAGACTCTAATTTCTGAAGTCACAATGTGGCTTTTGGAGCAACCTGTTAACTTCTACAAGCGAGGGGTTTACAGTTGCATAAAGATGGACTAATAACTGTGCCAAGTTTTATTGCCCTCAGTCAACAGGAAGTGGGTCAAGGAAAATCTTTAAAGAGGTGGTCCACTACTCTACAGTAGTGACCACATCTCTGTAAAACTGATAGGGGAGGCTTTTTGTAAATACCTTGTATTGCCAATTCTCCCTCAAAGCTGCACTATTGCGGTATGCTCTTCCCCATTTGCATGACCCACCGGGCTCTGTGACTTCTGGGATCCGGTGATGTCACGTCAACTTCCAGTTGACGTGACATCACCACGGCCAGCCCCAGCCTTCCTGAATGATTGGGCTGTGGGCGGCATTTCACCACTCATCAGAGCCCAGCATCACAGCCCAGTATCTCGCATGTGCTCTCCTTCAGTGCTGAGCACCTCAAGCAGGAGACATGCTGGGCTGTGATGCTGGGCTGTGATGATCGGTGAAACTCCATGCACAGCCCAGTCACTCAGGAACACTGGGGCTGGCCTCGCTTATGTCATCACCGGATCCCAGAGGTCACGGAGCTCGGGGGTCATGCGAATAGGAAGAGCTGACCACGATAGCGCCACTCAGAGGCTGAATTGGCAACACAAGGTATTTACAAAAAGCCTTCCCTATCAGTTTTATAGAGCTGTGGTCACTAATGCAGAGTAGTTAACCACCCCTTTAATAAATGCCCCTCATATGAATAGTAGGTAATTTTTACAAAAAAATATGCAGATGTTCATCATTCTTTTCGACATTTTGTTAGTGTTTTTTCATCATGTTTTCAGAATCGAATCCACCTGAAAAAGATGTCGCGTGCACCGTAATTATTCAAAATCTTTAGGTTAAAATTGTGTGTACCTGTCTGAGATTCACAAGGCAAAAGAGTGAATATTATTTTATAAGATGGTTTTAAAGATTGTCTTTATGTAAAAAACTGAAATGTTAAAATCTTTCAAATGAACATCTTACTCAAAACAGCATATTTTGTAAACCAATTACCTGCCTTGCCCATTATTATGGTTAATCAGACGCACATTCCGCTGAGAGCAGATTCTGGAATTGCGGCTTTAAAAGCATTTTATTTGGTAGAAGTTTTAAAAAGTAAGTGCTGACCCTGAAGATAGTAATTCAATCTCCGAATTTGATTTGTTAGGTTGGATTTCATTAGCTGCAGCGTTTCAAATTGGAAAACAAAATTACATTTTATTTTGAGGAAAAGCGCAAGTAACAAGTAAACATATTTACAGTCAATCAGTTTGATTATTCATCCAAGACAGCAGAACATTTTATTGGGATTTTAAATGACTGAAGTTTGTAAATATTCAATATGCTAGAAAAGGTATATGAATTCTTACAAGAGAACAACCTAAAATGAACAGCACAAGATGTGCATATATCAGATTTTACAATGTTACCAAAAGGCTATTATTTTCTTTTGCTTGTATAGCGCCAACATATTCCTTGGCACTGTACACAGATTGTCATCAGTCGCTGTCCCCTACTCAAAATCTGCTTTCCTTATCTCATTCATATTCAATAGAAGGCCAACTAACCTTTCATCATGTTTTTGAAGTGTAAAGCCCATCATAAACATTGAATAGCCATCAACTAAGTGATCCTTCAGCTCATCGCTTGGTCGCCAGCCATCCGTCTGTCCCATACACAAGAGTGCTTGCTCAGTGAAGCGCTCCTGTGTTCCCTATGAGACAGCCGCCAACAGACATGTCAGCCAACTGCTCATCTTCGGGAGAACAAAGCGATAGGCAGCCTGTTGGGGTGGGTGGCGGGCGGCTGTAGTCATGGGCAGAGGCGCGCTTCTGCTTCCAGGCAGTGTCTCTCTTCGGTGTTGCACTCCTGATTCTTCTCCTCAGGACAAATTCAGACACGAAGTCCAGGATAACGTTTCACACTTCTTTACTGAATAACTCGCACAGCTTCTGTGGAGCACATCTACTGCGGCCACATAGCTTGAACATTACAGGCACGTTATGGTTGGTTTATTTACACTTTTTCTCGCACACTGATGTAAATTCTGGTGATTAATCTTGTTTTTCTGTTCTTCACCTAGCAAATAGTGATGGGCGATCCTGAACTGTAATGTCCGGAGTTCGCACCGAACACATAGTGGTCATGCACGAGTCATACGCAAGTGGAACTCAGGCCTCATTGTCAGCCTGCTTCTCATTCTGTATAGATGCTGTCTGTACAGAGCGATGAAGCAGAGCTAACATTGCTCTACCTGTGTACTATGTCGGACTAAGAATTTTTTTATAATAAAGATGGAGTCTCTAAATTTTTTTTTGTTTTATATCTAATAAAAAAAAATGTTTCTATGTGTTGTGTTTTTTTTTTACTGTTTACTAGAAGCTCATGATACCAAATCTAATTTGGCATGACACCATGAATTTTGGGCTTAGTACCAGCTGAGAATACAAAGCTGGTATTAACCCTTTTATTACCCAGCATGCCACCGCCATCAGGGCCGCTGGACGAGCTGGGAAAGGTGCCTGGAAAATGGCGCTAATAAACAATGCGCCACTTACAGGGTCAGTTGCAGGCTGCCGAGAATCCCAGCCCCCAGCTGCCTGGTTTTACAGAGCGAGAGCGAGAAGCAGCCGACAGTGAGGGGATAATTCCACTTGTGTCTTGCATCGGTATCAGCCGGTACAGCCTGACGCTCTCTGGACAGGAGCACCTCAGCTGCATGGAAATACATGCAGTCAACCCACTCCTGCCGGGAGAGTGTGCGCTGAGCCGGGTGATGCGATGCAACACTCGCTGTTATGATTCAGGGACCGAGGAGGAGTGGCTGGAACCTTAACGGACTGCAGACCTAATCCTGATACACAACTAGAATTAGCCGTGGGATGAGCCTACGCTGACCTAGTCGTCTCGACACAGCCGGAGAACTAAATATTCTTACAGATAGATATAACAAAGCTAATCTGCCTCAGAGCAATCCCCAAAGATATAGATAGCCCCCCACATGTAAAGACTATGGTGATATAGGAAAAAACAATACAAACCTAGAAAAAACAGATTCAGCAAAGGTGAGGCCCAAGCTATCTTTATAGGAAAGGATAGGAAGGAGCACTATCTGCAGCCGTAAAAACCCTAATAAATACCAGCACAACTGATATGGAAAAACCCTGAGGGCACACGGCCTTTCCCTCACTAGATCAGCACTCAGATGTTACTGGGATCCAAAAACACTAATATAGATGAGGGACTGAATTAATACCAAGCATGACAAAAGACATTGCAGAATCATGGAACTAAGTATACAGACACTCCCAGCAGGAAATGATCCAATTCCACCAAGAACTCCACACAGACAAAATAGGAATCAAGCATAGTATCAAAGCAGAAAAAACAACAAGTGGAAACAATAAGCAGAAGCACAAGACCACTTATCTGAGAAGAGTTCTGGTAGTTAGCAGGGCTGATTTCAGAATGTCCTTAACACACAGGCTATCCATTGAGCACCACCGGCAAGTAACAGGAGGAAACTGCTCAGTTATATAGTCCAATCAGAAATGCCTGATTGCCAGTCCTCCATAGGTGTGTGGCCTTCATTCCACAAATCAACTGCACTGCCAGCACTGACCACAAGAGGGAGCCCCAAACTGGAAAATGTATTCACAGCAACTCGCACAGTGGCAGTCAAAGTTCAGTTAACAGGACATTCAATTATGTCATAGCCATGTGACCAGTCTGTAAGCCAATGTCTGTACAAAATTCAACCCAGACTGGTCACATGGCTATGATGTCATGGAAAGTCCTTTAGGCAGTGATGGTTACCCGGGAGCACAGCAATGATCAGACCCGGAAGCAGAAGTGGGCGGAAGACAGAGTCTGCAGGATATGTTGCGGGACCTGTAAGTATAATGATAATGTTTATTATTAACTATATTCTTTATTTTACAGTCTCCCACACCCCATCCCATAACTGTAAAGCCCGAGTTCGGTGTTTGGATGCAAGTTCGTGTTATCTCGAGCCCGATCTTTACATAATGTTCGGGCGAGGCTCCCGAACCCGAACATTGGGGATATCGCCCATCACTATTGGCAAGCCATTTGAAGTAATCATATTTTCTTCCTGAATTTTCATATTTAGTAGCAAACAACAACAAACCCTTCGAGAAGTGCAGACAGGAGTGCCCATCTCCGGCCTGAGCACACAAGGTAGAATGCGGATTTGTGGCTGATATGGATGATGCTTTCTATTGAATGCATATTCTGGCTTGTGCACGCTCTCAGAGAAGAGGTCTCAGGAGCCAGATTTAAAAAATCGGGAAGAAAGTTTAGTTACTCTTAATATAAGTTTACAATAAGTAATATATTAAGTAAATTATACTATATTATAGCAAATATGTTTCTTTTTCTTTCTTTTTCTTTGGTTTTGAACAAGAAAACTTTTATATATTTTTAAAATATGTTTTTTGAATTTTTACTTTATCTGACAGTCCCCCAAACCTGCAATAATTTGATTGCTAAAAATATACTGTGCAATATTAAGTGAAAATTACATTCTCCTATGAAGCGTCCTCAGGGGCGCATGACAGGCCAATGGGAGCAAATACAGGCAATTTAAATACAGAAATGCAGTTATCAGTGCTTTAATGAGGTATTTAAAGAAAATCTATCACCAGTTATTTGCTAGCTCATCTGATAGCACCGAAAAAAATAAACTGGAAGAAAGGTGTCGCGGGCGGAGGAAGGGACGCTGCGCTCTCCCACTGCTCGGGTCCGGCCGCTGTTGCTGCGGCTGCTGCTGCTCGGTGGTGGCTCGAGCGGTGGGCCGGATCCCGGGGACTCGAGCGGCGCTCCTCGCCCGTGAGTGAAAAGGGTGGGGATTGGATTGTGGGGATTTGGTTATTGTCCGTGACGCCACCCACGGTTGTGGTGAGATTGGTGACACCACCGCTGCTCTGGACGGGGATCCCGGGAGCGATGACGGGGAGCAGCCTGGATGTTAGTTCTCCCCTCCGTGGGTAGGGGGTTGGTTGTCCCGGGGCCCGGTGATGGGGTAGGGATAGATGGCAGGTGGGTTACGGGGCCTGGTGAGGTGCAGGGTCGTGGGGGCAGCGCTGTGCCGCACGGCACGGTGGTACTCACTCAGCCAAGGATGAGGACACAGTTCTCGGTAAAACACACGGCTGGATGGACGGGTCCCACAGACGGCTGCGGTGTTTCTCCTCCCGGCAGGTTGATGGTGACTGCCTTTCCCTGCACCTGTGCAACGTGTACGGTTCCAATGGGTTCCCACCGGTAACCCACTCCCCAGCTTGGATGAGTGCTGAAGGAGCCCCTTTTGCCTGCAGGCTCTGGCCCTGGGAACTTTAGCCTTGGCGGTGACTGTTTTTCCCTCTCTCAGTTAGACTGTTGCCTTCTGACGGGACTTGGCTGATGGGAAACCCAGGAGGTTCCCTTCGCTAACGGATTTGGCAAATTCACGGCGACTCCTAGCCTTGCCGGGGTCCGTAAGCCCCTGCCGGATGGTGCTGGCTTCTCTTTGCGTACCGGTCCGGTACCGCCGGGCCACCGCCCGTCCATGGTCCTTACGGTTAGCTCCAATAGGCCACTCCTGCAGACGGTCACCACCGTCTGCCAACCTTGCTGATCTGTCCAGGCCACACACCCGGACCAACTTCAGTCTGCTCCTCTACCACTTTCCTTCCTCTCACTTTCCCTTCCAAACTGAACTCAACTGCCTCTTTTCCCGCCTCCAGGACTGTGAACTCCTCGGTGGGCGAGGCCAACCGCCTGGCCCACTCCCTGGTGTGAACATCAGCCCCTGGAGGAAGGCAACAAGGGTTTGTGTCCGACTTCGGTGTGCCTGACCAGGAGTGTGGGGTGTGTAGGTGTTGTTCTGTGACGACCTGGCTTGTCCAGGGCGCCACAAAGGTTCGTATACTGCAATGTATAGGAGCATGTTCACACTGGCCATTAAACAGCAACACCCAAGAGAAAAGAAAAATGAGCAAACATCCTAAAACAAGTAAATAAATAGCAATAGTGCATGTAAATAAATTAAGTAAAAACGTAAAAGCCATCCCACTGCGACAAGGTGACCCGTATCGGGATAATCCTAGCATCTAATATTTAAAAACTCAACATGAAAGCTATCCCATTACGTCAAGGTTATTAATATGGGTCACCTTGACGTGGTGGGATGGCTTTTACATTTTTTTTTAATCAAAATATGTTAACTAAGTATCCTATTTTATTTATATGCACTATTGCTATTTATTCATTTATTTTAGGGTATTTGCTATTTTTTTCTTTTCTCTTGGGTGTTGCTGTTTAATGACCAGTGTAAACATATGTGGGACGCCATTACTTTTGTCTATTGTTCCCCTGTAGGTATATTGGTAATTATTATTGTTCCTTTGGTTCATTCTAGCCATTGTATTTTTATAACTACACACTAGTGTTAATAATTGTACCTTTTAATTCATATATATACCTTGATAATTTTCTGTATACGGGGTGATTTCTATATGATTTTTTGATCTGGTGTTCCCAATATAATAATAATTTTTTGATACATATTTACCCTTTTTGAGGGGCCTGTTCTTTTGAGACATCCTGTCTATTTTTTAATGTTTTATAATTAATAAAAGTTATTTTATTATGCAAATTGTATTTATCATTGAAGGGTAACAATGTTATGAACTTTTGACTTTCAGGCTCCATATCTCACCATCCACTACAGCTTTGAGTGTGAGACTACCTTCATTTTATAGACAATCATGTTGGCTATCTCATGCAAAAATTTGACTTGCAACTATTTTGCATATGATTAGTTATGCAGATTCTTGTCATGTCAGGAGGGGATCACGACCCCCTGCATGGTGCTAACGCCGGGTTTCTAGTTCAGAACGGTAATTTTGCCCAGAGACATCACCAGGACTTGATTGTATCAGGTCCTGGTGATGTTAGCCCTTTGCGATTGTCTACATGCTGCAATCAATAGCAATCGCGGCACATAGAGGTTACAGAGGATCAGTGAGCTACTTATCTTACCTCTCCCGGCTCTCCTGTGACGCGATCACGGGAGATCTGAGTGTTGTCATGGCAGCCGGAGGTCACATGATGACCTCCGGGTTTGCCATGTATGGTGGCCTATAGAAAAATAGCTTTGGCACACGAAGCAAGTTGAAAGAAATTTGGTAAAAAAAAATAATCACTATTTATTTTGAGGCAAATTGTGAATACAAAAAGTCCAACGTTTCGACACTGTATGGGTCTTTCACACGGACTATTAATCTATACCAATAAACATAAGAAAAATATAACAATCAGTTACATATATATATACAAATGATATTAATAGTGTAAATCCAAACAAATAGCTACCGTATGGGAAATTTGCACACGCACATATATAATTTCAATATCTTCATGATAAACAGGAATCTAAGGAAATACAAACTGAGAGTCAGTAACATGCATAAAAGGGAAAAAAAACCCAAAACAAACATACCAATGTTCGTGTTGGTAGGTATAACAATCACAGGATAATATTGGATGATAACAAGCATCTATGCCTAGGGTCAAAGGATACATGTGAATTAGAGAAGGAAAGAGACACATGGCTACCTTCATCAATGATATAACAGAGAATACCTTCAATACATTTTAGTAAAACAAAAAATACCTTCAAACAATTAGGACAAACGACCAACTTATCCAGAGAAGTCCAATATGGTTTCTCTGGTATAAAGGATACTCTAAAGAAATATATGGGAGAATATGGTGTTAATATCACAAAAAAATCCAGACCGGATAAGATTCATACTAAAGAAAATAGTTATATAAAGATTATGTGCTTTATCCTATGTGAAGCAAAAGAGAAGAGAGAAAGGGCAAAAATTGTGATATAAACTGAATGTCACTAGGCCTGGAACCATAGATCACCCTTTGTAATCCTAAAGATATTATATAGACACAAATTATTTTTTGTCAGTACATATTGTCACATTATCACAATATATTATACGGGGATCATGCCTAGTGCATACGTTACTTCAGACTGGTTACTCTATAGTACAAGACATAGGTCAAATGCCTGGGTGTGTATAATGTGTCTAAAACGAAAAAAGACTCCAGAAATTAATAAATATATTCGCAATATTGAGTTCTGAATACCGCTCAAATAATGTACCTCATACGTACGCCACCCCAGAGAGACCACAAAGCAATACAAAACGTATGTATGGGGGCCTGTCAGGCCATGTGCGCACGTTGCGTTCTGCCGAATGCGTCTCAGAACGCAGCTTTTTCTACTGCGATCTGAGACGCAAATGCAGTGACTTACACGCTGCGGAATAGAACGCAACGTGCGCACATAGCCTCAGACTTGGCCTGCAGCAGTGTCTGACAGGCGATCTGCAGCCTAAAGGCTGCTTTACACGTTTCAATTTCTCGTGCGATCGCATTTGCGATCGCACCCGCCCCCATCGTTTGTGCAGCACGGGCAATTTGTTGCCCGTGTCGCACAATGCTGTAACCCCCCCGTCACATGTACTTATCTTCCAAATGACCTCGCAGTGGGAGGCGAACATCCACTTCCTGAAGGGGGAGGGACGTTCGGCGTCACAGCGACGTCACACAGCAGCCGGCCAATAGAAGCGGAGGGGCGGAGATGAGTGGGAAGTAACATCCCGCCCACCTCCTTCCTTCCGCATTGTCAGCAGGACACAGGTAAGCTGCAGTTCATCGTTCCTGGGGTGTCACACGGAGCGATGTGTGCTGCCCTGGGTACGATGAACAACAGGAAGTGCGATTTTTAGAAAATGAGCGACGTGTCAGCGATGAACAAGAAGGTGAGTATTTCTGCTCGTTCATAGCTGTTACACGCTACGATATCACTAACGAGGCTGGATGTGCGGCACTTACAACGTGACCCTGCCGACATCTCGTTAGATATATCGTAGCGTGTAAAGCCCGCTTTACACTGCCAGTATAATGCATTGCTGTGCTGCTGCTTTGCAATGCATTATACCAGCGATCAGACTAAGAAAAGTTAAAGTCCCATATAGGGACCAGGTAAAAAAATAATCAAAGTGGAAAAAAAAACTTGCAAAATGTAAGGAAAAAAAAATCACAAAAAATTATATCTAAAAATACATTTATTTATATAAAACCAAAAATAAACAAAAAAAAGTACACATATTTGCTATCGATACGTCCGGCCCAACCTGCTATATAAAACTGTCACACTATTTAACCCCTTCAGTGAACATTTTAAGAAAATGCAGCAAAGAAATGATTTTTCATCATACTGCAAAAAAAGTGGAATGAATCAAAAAGTTGAACATAAACAAAAATGATATTACTGAAAACATCTCATCCTGAAACAAACAAGCCACCACACAGCTCTATCAGTGGAAAAATGAAAAAGTTATAGCTTTGAAAATACAGCAATACCCCACAAATTAGTTTTTCTAAAAAATTGTTTTTATTGTTTTTATTGTGTAAAAGTGGCCAAACATTAAAAAAATTATATAAATAATAATAATAAAAAATCTTTATTTCTATAGCGCCAACATATTCTGCAGTGCTTTACAATTTAGGAGTTTCATATAAAATAAAATAACAGTTATAGAAAATACAATAATTAGAGGGAAGAAATATATAACCCTGCTCGTGAGAGTTCGTGAGAGCTTACAATCTATAATGAGATGGGGGGTGCAAGGTACAAGTGCTTATTTATAATGACAATCCAGCCATCTCAAGAAAATGGGGGACAGATAATGGCTGCCTGGACCATTTGGCCCGAAACTTAAGATGCATTTGGGTGCCATGGAGTTTGACGTGGAGTTATGTTCTGAGAAGGCGTGGAAGGACTATGTAAATTTAGTTCGGCTAGAGAGTGTGATAGGCCGCCCTAAAAAAATGCGCTTTTAGGGTGCATCTGAAGCTGAGTAAGTTGTGATTCGTCCTAGCTTCTTGGAGTAGAGCGTTCCAGAGGATTGGTGCAGCTCGAGAGAAGTCTTGGATCCGCGAGTATGAGGTTAGGATTAGAATGTATTAGAATAAATGTGGTATTGCTATTACCGTACTGACCCAAAAAATAAGCCTGTGTTACTTTTACCAAACAGTAAACAGCATAAAAAAACACGCAAACACCAGTTCCTGAATTGCTGTTTCATGTTAATTCTACCTACCAAAAACGAGAATATAAAACGATCCAAAATGTTACGTGCTCAAAATTGGTACTAATAGAAATGTCAACCTGTCCCGCAAAAAACAAGACCTCACATGGATGGCTCCCCAAACGCAACATGGATTTTGCTATCTATTCCGGACAATTGTGCACTCTAAAATTAAAATGGTGCTCCTTCCCTTCAGAACCCCGCTGTGCGCCCAAAATGTAGATTTTCACAACATATGAAGTATCAGCGTACTCCAGAGACATTGAACAATAAATTGTGTGGTGTATTTTTTCCTAATACCCTTTGTGAAAGAAAAGCTACCTGGTTGCAGTAACAATTTTGTGATAAAAATGCATTTTTTTATTTTCATGGCTCAACATTATAAATTTCTGTGAAGCCCTTGGGGGTTCAAGGTACCAAACATCTAGATAAATTCCTAGAGGGGTCTAGTTTCCAAAATGCGGTCACTTGTGGGGGAGCTTCACTTTTTATGCACATCAGGGGCACGCCAAACACGACATGGCATCCACTAATGACTCCAGCTAATTTTGCTTTCAAAAATTCAAATGGTGCTCCTTCCCTTCCGAGCCCTGCAGCCAAACAGTAGATTTACACCACATGTGAGGTATCCGCGTACTCAGGAGAAATTTCACAACAAATTGTATGGCGCAATTTTTCCTGATATCCTTGTGAAAATGCAAAATGTGAGGTTAAAGTAACATTCTTGTGGGAAAAAGTAAAATTTTCATTTTTTCCTTCCACATTGCTTTGGTTCCTGTGAAGCACCTAAAGGGTTAATAAACTTCTTGAATGTAGTTTTGAGCAGTGTGAAGGGTGCAGTTTTCTGAATGGTGTCACTTTTGGGTATTTTCTTTGACCTAGGCCTCTCAAAGTAATTTCAAATGTGATGTGGTCCCTAAAAAAATAGTTTTGTAAGTTTTGTTGAAAAAATGAGAAATTGCTGATGAACTTTGAACCCTTCTAACTTCCTAATAAAAAAGTTATGTTTCAGAAATTGCGTTGATGTAAAGTAGACATGTGAGAAATGTTATTTATTAACTATTTTGTGTGATATAATTTTCTGGTTGACGCGTATAAAAATTAAAATTTTGAATATAGCAAAATTTTCAAACATTTTGCCAAATTCCCAATATTTTCACAAATAAATGCAAAAGATATCTTCTTAATTTTACCCCTATCCTGAAGTAGAATATGTCACAAAAAAAAGCAATCTCAGAATTACCGGGATCAGTTGAAGCTTTCCAGAATTATAACCTGTCAAAGTGACACTGGTCAGAAATGAAAAAAATTGGCTCAGTCACGAAGGCAAAAACAGGCTTTGACACGAAAGGGTTAAAATTGGGATCTTGAAATTTGTGGAAATCTCAGCAAAAAAAGTGAAGTTTAGAACAGTTTTACTGATGTGTCATGTATTGTAGAATGAAACATAAATAGGGATGAGTGGACCCGTGGATGTTCCGCTTCACCGAGTTCGGCCGAACTGTAGCCAAAAGTTCAGTTCTGTACCTGAACACCAAACCACATAGAAGTCAATAGAGATCCAAAATTTGGTGCAGTTAAATGGTTGTAGTAGGGGGGTAGGGGGTTGTAAAAGGAAGAAAAATGAGGGCAAGGGTAGGATAATTGATCATGCAAACAAATGTGGGTAGGGAAATAACTTAAAATAGCAGAAAAAAATTGAACAAAATAATCTAAAATAAAAAAACAATTGTCTTGCACCAGGAGGTGGAGGTTCAAATGGAGGCTGACAGAAGAGGAAGAGGAGGTAGCCAATGCTGTTTTTTGTTTTTTTTGTTTTTTATTTGGGAAGGCTCCAAAACATTGGGAATGGGAAATAAAATGAAGAAAGTGCAGTGGAGAAAATCAATAGCTGGGTGTGGCTGGAATCGTTCTCTAGTCAGACAACGGACAAGTATTGTGGGATCCACACCTGGTTTATTTTAATGAATGTGGACTTGCCCACATGCTCTGTGGACAGGCGGATGCGCCTGTCTGTCATCACACCCCCTGCCATGCTAAACAAATGTTTTGATAGTACACTTGCCACACGGCAGACCAGCACCCATGAGGCGTAAAGTTCAAGCGCAGGTCATGTGTCCAATTTGAGGACATGAAAGTTAAATGGGGCATACCCATTTCTCAGTACATGGAGACGTGTGGACACATATTCTTCCACCATGTTGTTTAAATGCTGCCTCCTGCAAATACGGACCATATAAGAAGATAGTGCCGAATGTTTTAAATATTTCGGCAAGGCTTAACCCTCTCTTCTGAGGTGGTGCTTGTGGCCCAGATGCGTTGGTGACTTCCTCCATCTCCTCTGATTGGTTCTTTCAATAAGCTACCACTGTCAGATGGGAATGCTGTTAGTAGAGTGTCTACCAGCGTGAGCTTATATTCCTGCACCAAGTAATCAGCACTGGTTACTAGGCAGTCATTGCGCAGACACAGCAGCATGTGTTAGTTCATATGTGCCAAGCTACCCAGAGGCAACGACAAGCTGCACTTGGTGGTAGATATATTATTTGCGTTCTCTGTATCCCCCAGCCACACTCCAGAGATGCCCATGAGCTGCTTTGAGTGCTACCCTGCTGTTAATATGGTTCAGCTTATCGACGAGGTTGGCAGTAGCAGCCAACGTACTGGTTTGGGGACAGCTGCTCTGGTTTTGCACCCTCTTTTGCTGTGCAGTTGGAACAACGTGACCACTTACTCTTCCTTTGAAGTGTGCACATCACTCAGATGGCTTCCACTCTATGTGGGGTCCAGGACCTCATCATCAACTAATCTTCCTCTACCCACTCCTCACCTCTGCCCTACTTGCTGGTCTGCACACTACAGAAAGTTGCATCTGTGGCGCCCTGGACTAGCCAGGTCGTCACAGGTAACACACAAACACCCCCACCCCCACTAGACAGTAGCATTAGCCAAACATAAAACCCTTATTGCCTCTCTCCAGGGTCTGATGTCCACACCAGGTGGGGTGGAGCCCAGCGGTTGGCTCCACCCACCGAGGCGTTCACAGGCCTGGAGGCGGGAAAAGTTACACAACAGTGGAGGAGGTTGAAGTGAGAGGAGTAAAGTGGAGGGTGTCTGGGTTTGTGGCCCAGGCACTGACAGCAAGGTTGGCAGACGGTGATCGCCGTCTGCAGGAGTGGTGAATCAACGCGGAACCGTAGGACCGGGGTCGGGCGTTGGCTCGCCGGTACCTACCGGGGACCGAAGTGAAGCCAGCACACACATGCAGGACCATCGGACCCCGACTAGGCTTGGAGTCGCCGTCAACAGTCAAATCCGAGTGTGACAGGAACCCCAGGGGTTACCTAACAGCCAAAGACCCGATAGAAGGCAACTGCCCACACCGTGAGGGTATACAGCTACCGCCTAAGGCTAGAGACGCAAGGGCCAGCGCCTGCGGGCAAACGGGCTCCTCCGGCATTCATACACCGGGGAGCGGACTACCGTTGGGGATCCACCATAGTCAAACAAGTACACAAAGGTGCAGGGAAAGACAGCCGTCATCACCTGTCCGGGGAGAGACACTGCAGCCGGCTGCGGGACCCGTCCATCCAGCCGTTTGGTTTAACGAGGACTTTGTGCATCTCTTACTGAGTGAGTACACCCGTGCCATCCGGCACCGCGCCGCGCTGTCCCTGCAACCCTGCACCTCACCAACCCTGCCTCCCCGTCACACCACCGGGCCCCGGGACCACCGACCCCTACCCACGGAGGGGGAAAACAACATCCCAGCTGCTCCCTACCATCGCTCCCAGGATCCCCGTCACCAGCAGCGGTGGTACCTACCTTCACCACAACCCGTGGGTGGTGTCACGGACTAAATCCCCCAAACCAACCACCCCTTTCATTCACGGGTGAGGAGCGCCGCTCGAGTCCCCGGATCCGGCCCATCGCTCGAGCCACCGAGCAGCAGCAGCTGCAGCAGCGCTGGACCCAAGCGTTAGCGAGTGCGGCAGCGGCAGCGTCCTCCCCGCCCGCGACACATCAGTTGGCACTTGTGTTTTGTCATCATCAAAGATGTGCTGGAGTGGTCTGCTGAACGTGTGCACTAGCACTTCCACATTCTTATCCTCAAACACAAGTGGTTAGGCATCAGTGCACTTAATCTTTTCCACTTCTGAGACAGGGCCAGGTGGATGGCCAACAGAACCCCAGCCAACGAAGTCATCAAAAAGCTGAAGTGATTGCTGCATGACTTGAAGCTCAGACTGCTTGGCTGATTTGCAATTAGTGAGGAGGAAGACAGATACCCATGAGGCAAAGGTGCAAACTCTGCCTATTTAGTGGAAGATAAAGTGAAGGAACTGGAGGAACTCTCAGCCATCAAATCTAAAACTGCCTGTACTTGTTCTGGTCTGACTATTTCTCCAGTAGTATTCAAGCCTACAAAATTATGCAGAACGGCCTGTTGCGTGCGTACACCAAAGGAAAGTGTTTCATTTGGGCATGTAGTAGGCACAGATTGACCACGTACTCTCCCTGCAGTAGCTCCACCACCAGCAGCAGCAACATGACCACATCCACATCCTCTATTTGATACTCTCCTCATTATTTGCACCCAAAAAAAGTGCACAGTAGAGAAAAAGAGAGTGCCCCAGCAGATTATTACAATGTTAGGGTACTCTGCACCAGGCTCTGTTGGGTGCTCTGCACCTTGCTCTGTTACGGCACACTGCACCAGGTTCTATTAGGGTACTCTGTACCAGTCTCTGTTAGGGAATTCTGCACCAAGCTCTTCTTGGGTACTTTGTACCGGGCTCTGTTAGGGTACTCAGTTCCAGGCCTTATTAGGGCACTCTGTACCAAGCTCAGAACAGAATGGCGGCGTCACCCATAATCCAGCATTTATACAGGTCAGGTGACCTGGTTCGCCGGCCAATCACAGTCATGCCAATACTTATCATGGCCGTGATGGGTCCGGAAGTGCCCACAGCCAAAAACTTTGTTGATTGGCTGCGCTGCAGCATTTCAACAAACTTTATTCGGCATCCAACCCCAAACTGTATAACGGACTTCCATTAGAAGTTTGTATCTGGAGTTCCGCACCACATACTAGGTGTCCGGTACGAACCCCAATATTTACAGTTCTGGTTCGCTCATCACTAAACCTAAAATGCTCTGCATATCTCTATATTCATTGGTTTTAGATGACTTACACCTGTCTATGCAGTTTACAGCCTAGAAATTCTGACTACTGGGATTCGTAGTCCTAGACTCTCGTTAAAGAAAATCTGACGGGCTGCCTGATCCATGTATCCAGTACAAGGCTGGAGCCCCACCCCCGGTGTGGGTGGAGGCCAGCATGACTTGGTTAGGAGGAGGTGACCCCCAGAAGGAGGAGGGTGCGGTGGGGATTATGGGTCAGTTGGAGCATACATAGGCCAGCCTGGGGGTGGAGGATCCCTTTGGCCTGTGCTCCCCTGGGATTGTCCTGCTCTGCCTCCCTAATTTTACTTATTGCAGGGTCAAGGCGGCTGTTGGCTGTTGGGTCCTCGAAGTTGGTTTAAATTGTTACTGGGGGGGGGGGTTCATGGAAATATGGATCCCTTTCATTGGCCAGTTTGGATGGTGGTCTGGTGATTTGGGGGACTGCCGGCAATGGAATGTCGGGTCCCGGGTTTATTAGTTATCCCTTCCACCCCTTTTATTGATGCTCCCGAGTTGGTGGTTATGGCTGGGAGTAAGTGTGGTTCAGGGGGAAGGTAATGTTAATAATACTAGTTAATCACCAGATTTATGAGCTTTGAGGACCACACCCTATTTAAGTTCATTTCCTGTGTGTATATGTTTAATAAAGGCTGCTGTGGCCATTTCATCCAACTTTGTTGTATGTGATTATTTCTTAATTATTAAGGGGTTAAGGTAAAAAGTATGGGAGGGGGTCACCGTTGCTCGACTATACCAGTTATGACCAGTCACTATATCCATCGATTGAGAAGGAACACTGGGCACTATTCTTTATAGTATAGATGGATAGCTCATTTCCAAAATGCCTGCGGCAACAACAAATCTACAGTTCACCACCTTGTTACACCTTTGCAGGTGTGCAGCGTGAGCTCAAGCTTAGATCTATTGGCCGGGGTGCACTCCAAAAGACAAAGCCGTGGTAATATAATAAAGTGAAGAAGAAGTAGGCACTCACCGGTTTGGTAGAAATTTCAGACGTTACATTTATTCAGGCATAGGAGGAGGGTGCTGGGATGGTGTGCACACAGACTACGGCCATTTCGCACCGATTACTGATGCTTCTACGGGTCCTTGGACCCATAGAAGCATCGGTAATCGGTGCGAAACGGCCCTAGTCTGTGTGCACGCCATCCCAGCACCCTCCCCCTATGCCTGAATAAATGTAACGTCTGAAATTTATACCCAACCGGTGAGTGCCTCCTTCTTCTTCACTTTATTTCATGACCAGTCACTGGATGTATGATTTCATGAAACAATTTTATGAAACGCTGCCACATTTCAGAGAAAAACATGGTTTAACACCAGGCGCCAGGGACCACATAGGAGACTAGTCAGACAGCCAGGTCCCTAGTGGCTATTCCCACTGACAATGACTGACAGGTCTATCTCAATACACGAACGCAAGGATAGAACTGTAAGGCAGGGCAGGGCAGTTTTCATGGAGATGTCGCCAGGGACCCACTAGTCCAACTTGTCTCCCATGTGGTGGCTATTAGTCTGTTTTTTTCTGAAACTCCACCGCATTTCAAGTGATACTTGCTGATTTAGGTTCGTGTAGCATGTATCAGTTGTCAGGTTCCCTTTAATAAACCCATGTAGAAGGTTATAAATAATAGGGTTTGCACCTTTAATGGTTTTTTGCAAAGTAAAAAAAGAGATAATTTTGGATTTAATAGCAGAAAACAGGCTTGATAAAGAGCGTTAATTTGCACGACTTTCAGTAGGAGATTATGATACTTGACCAGCTGAGGGAGGATTCTCCGGTCATGATGTCTGTGTAACCAAACCCCCTTATCCTCTAAAATTAAACACACGGACTGCATGCGACTTGGTTCAAATGGCCACAGCAGCCTTTTTTATTGCCTATTGTTTTACAGACTAGTACCTTAGGGACGCCGTCCAACGGGCGACCCAAAACAACCACATAACGGTAACAATAGACAATAACATTTACAATACCCCCCGGGGTAGGCCCAGTCCACTACTACTACTCCCCCTGTCCCCGGCCGCAACACACCGACCCAGAGACGAGGTGCCAATCACCCACGGATTGACCCCCACACTTTGGCAGAACCCCGTGCCTGCCACATCCCGGAAACCGAGAGCCACCATACCAAGACAATGACTCCCGGTCCAGCCACCAATCACTTCCAAACCTCTGGACCAGACCTACCCCCACCGCTACTGTGACAAAAGGTATCCCAACTACCCAAAAACATCTCCCACATGACAACACAAAGGGAGGGTGGGCGGGGATCGTTCGGCGTCCGGAAACAGAAGAGGAGGTAACTCCTTCCTCTCCCAGCTAACCCTTTCCCTGCTCCTCCTCTTCCTCCCCGGCTAAAACCATCCCCCAAAGCCATATTAGGCATATACCACTGTCCCTATTAACCCATCACTCCCTACCTCCCCCTTGGTCATGTCGCCCCTCCCCCCAAGTGGGTCCGTGGCTTTCTTGACCAGCTGAGGGAGGATTCTCCGGTCATGATGTCTGTGTAACCAAACCCCCTTATCCTCTAAAATTAAACACACGGACTGCATGCGACTTGGTTCAAATGGCCACAGCAGCCTTTTTTATTGCCTATTGTTTTACAGACTAGTACCTTAGGGACGCCGTCCAACGGGCGACCCAAAACAACCACATAACGGTAACAATAGACAATAACATTTACAATACCCCCCGGGGTAGGCCCAGTCCACTACTACTACTCCCCCTGTCCCCGGCCGCAACACACCGACCCAGAGACGAGGTGCCAATCACCCACGGATTGACCCCCACACTTTGGCAGAACCCCGTGCCTGCCACATCCCGGAAACCGAGAGCCACCATACCAAGACAATGACTCCCGGTCCAGCCACCAATCACTTCCAAACCTCTGGACCAGACCTACCCCCACCGCCACAGGACAGACCACGTGACACCTTACGTGGCCTGGACCCGCCACACACCAAAAGCACGCTCCACACCATCCTGCAGACCCAACGCCCATAAATCCAGACCGACCTCGTTGAGGTGCACACCATCACCCCTCCGAAATCGCCAATCAGCCGGCTCCAAATCCCTGTGCCGTACCACAATCCCACCATTCCTGGTCACAAACCTAGCCACTACCCTATTCACCTGGGCCCTGGCCTTATTAACCTTCTCCACCGACCGAGCCCCTCTCCATGCCAACCTGGTCACTATGTCAGACCATACGACCAGCAAACCAGGATACCGCTTCCACAACTGCAGTAAATCAATCTTTATGTCTCGGATCAAATCCCGCGACGCCCTGGCACCAAGATCATTACCCCCCACATGCAATACCAGCACATCCGGGGGCCGCTCAACTTTACAATGGAAACGAAATTCCGGGACCACCCTGCCCCACTCCATGCCCCGAACTCCGATCCATCGAACAGTCGCCTGCGCACGATCCAAACCCAGCTGTCGACCATTCGGGCGGACCTCCGCCCGACGGGCACCCCAAAATACGAAGGAGTGCCCCAAGATCCAGATCAGGCACTTCCCTATAACAAATAAAACAAAACGAAAATATCAAAACCAATAACAGCACAACCACCAACACATCAAAAAACACCCCTTTCCTCAAACCTTCCGCACGTAACCAAAGTCCCATGATGCTACAACAACTGCGGTCTCACATACCGCCGAAAACAAGAAGATTCCCATCTACCAATACGCTTTACCACCTCATCTCCAAGCCCCCAACGGGCTGCCTCCGTTGCTGCACCAATTCGGAATGAATGCGACCCGAATTCCTCCGGGCGCTCCCCCGCGTTACGTAGACTTAGCCGCAGCACCGCCACAAACTGAAACCTCGACAAAAACGACCCATTCAAATGCCGCAACAACGGGCCAGGTAAGCCTCCCCTCACGGCCATAAATCTCTCGACGAAACGCACAGGGCACAATTCCTCTCCTGGAACCGCATATAACACCACCAATCTACCACGGCCCAGCTGATCCATTTTTGACCGGCGAATCCGGCACTCCACCTGACTACTGCTCACTTGCACGTCCTCAAACATCAAACCACCACCCGTCACCCTGGACGGGCTCACCAGCTCGCCTATCCGGAACGCCCCATAAAAAGCGAGACCGAAAGCCGTTGTAAATAGAACCGTCTCGTACACAGACTCACAAATGCCGCTCAGGCCACCCACCATCCGTCTCAACAAACCAAACGATACAGGGCGCCTCTTGTCCCTCTCCCGTACGCCACGGCGAAAGCCCCGCAAAGCCTGACGAACCCGAAAATCCTGTGAAACATCACGCTCCCCTCTCATTTTTAACCAAAATGCCACTGCCGACACCCGATGTGCCACAGCCGATGCCGATCGCCCGGCTGAAAAATCCGTACTCACCAATGACAACAAAGCCACCAAGTAATCCACGCTTTCCCCACCAAACATCAGACGCAACAACTCCTCCCATTCAGCCCACACCTTAGCATACCGGCACCAAGTCACCTCGGTCACCGAGTTCCGAATCAAGTCTGAGATCACCGCCTCACCAGATGCCACAAATCCTCGGGGCACTCCACTCCAACTTCGTCCGCCCACGGCAACAGCGCCCGAAACCTGCTGAACTGAAAACGAGACAAAGCATCAGCCACCTCGTTGTCAACACCCGGAACGTGCCTTGCCACTACCTGCACATTCAACTGCAGACATCTCAACACTAAATGCCGCAAATACACCACCACCGGCTCCGACTTAGCAGACAAGTTGTTAATCGCGTGCACCACCGCCTGGTTATCACAATGAAAACACACTTTCCTTCCGGCAAAGTGCGACCCCCATAGCTCCACTGCCACTACAATGGGGAATAGCTCTAACAGAGCCAAATTCCTAACCAAGCCGCTCTCCCGCCACGCCTGTGGCCACTGCCCGACACACCAATGACCTCTGAAGACAGCCCCAAACCCGGCCGACCCCGCCGCATCCGTAAACAGCTGCAACGCCCCGTTAGACGCCACCCTCTCCATCACCAGCGTCCGGCCGTTGAAATGCTGCAAAAATTGATCCCATACTTCCAAATCGTCCCTGATCGCCTTTGTGATCCGCACAAAATGCGCCGGCAACCGTACCCCGGCCGTCGCCGCCGCCAAACGCCTCGCAAACACTCTCCCCATTGGCACAATTCTGCAAGCAAAATTCAATTTTCCAAGCAAAGACTGCACCGCCTTAAGCCGCACCTTCTTCGCCGCTTTTACCCCTGACACTGCGGACCTCAAATCACGGACCTTCTCCGCCGGCAACCTGCATTCCATAGCAATGGTGTCAATTTCAATTCCCAGAAAACACCTCACCGGCGCCGGGCCTTCCGTCTTATCCGGCGCCAAAGGAATCCCGAAACTGGCCGCAACTTTTTGCAACGCAAATAGCAAACCCGCACAAACCATCGAACCCGCCGGCCCGACACACAGGAAATCATCCAAGTAATGAATGATGGACGTAAGCCCGGACACGTCCCGAACCACCCACTCAACAAACGAACTAAATGCCTCAAAGTACGAACACGAAATGGAACAGCCCATTGGCAAACAACGATCAACATAATAACTGCCATCCCACCAGCAACCCAACAAATGCTGACTATCTGGATGAACCGGTAACAACCGAAACGCTGCTTCCACATCCGCCTTTGCCATCAATGCACCCCGCCCCGCCGCCCTAACCAGGTCCAACGCCTTATCGAACGACACATAATATACCGCCGACAACTCCGGCGCAATGCCATCATTCACCGATAACCCTTCCGGGTAAGACAAATGATGAATCAGCCGAAATTTATTCCGCTCCTTCTTTGGTACCACCCCCAACGGTGACACCACCAAATTCCCGCACGGCGGGGCGACATAAGGGCCGCCCATCCTGCCCAAAGCCACCTCCCTTTCCAGCTTCTCATCCACCACTTCCGGGTGATCCCGAGCGGAACGCAAATTACGATACGGCGGAACCGATGCATTAACAACCGACGGAATATGAAAACCATCCGAAAAACCAGAACTTAACAACGCCGCCGCCTCCTTGTCCGGATACCTATTTAAAAACGGAACCATCACTTCTACCTTCACCGGCGTCGTCCCTCTTACCAGCCCCATCACCAGCCTTTCCTTTTCCTTTTTTAAAACATTTGGACAAGCTATGTCCCCCCCCACATCCGGAGCATTCATGCTTAAAACGGCACGCCGCTCCAAACCTGCACTGCCCTTCATTGTACTGCCAACACAAACCTTTCTTGAAACTTGCCGGGGACCCGGCCCCCCCCGAACCCCCGGCGCCCCCCCGAAAGGGCTGAGCCGGTGCCGACATCAATCGCATCCATAAGGAAATATCCTTATGGTCCCAACGCATATCTGGCCGCAATGCCTTCCGCTGCCTAAATTGCTCGTCGTAGCGCAGCCACGCCAGTCCGCCATAAACTCGATAAGCCTCCCCTATCGCATCCATGTAGCCGAACAAAGCCGAACAATGCTCCGGCTCCTTCTCCCCGACCACGCTCGCCAAAATCGCAAATGCCTGTAGCCAGTTGGCAAAAGTCCGAGGAATAAGCCTATAACGGCGCTTTTCCTCCTCGTCCTTCTCCTTTTTGGAATCACTCGGCTTAACCCTATCCAAATTAAATTTCTCCAGGGGAAGCAGAGAAAATATCTCCACATATTCCCCTTTCCAAATTTTTTCCCGCACCTCCTTCTTTAAATGGGCCCCCAGCGGGCCCTCAAAACAAACATAAACTTCGCTTTTAGCCCTATCATCTAAGCGCACCACCTCATCCTCCTTCTCCTTTTCCTTCTCCTTTTCCTTCTCCTTTTCCTTCTCCTTTCCCCCCCCCGTCTCACTCCCCCCTTCGCCCCCCCCTCTACTCGCACCCGCTCCGTCACCCCCCGTCGCCGCCGAGGCCCCTAAACCGGCTGCACCCACCCACGCCGCCACCGGCGCCTGGGCCCCCTCCCCCCCCGCTCCCGAAGCCGCCGCCAGCCCCTGCAACAGCCCCAACAATTGACTCCACACTGCGAAACCAGCGGGCGCTGCCGTAGCCGCAGCCGCCCCCCCCCCCGAAGCCCCCCGCCAGCGCAGCCCCTGCCGCCTCCGCGGCCGTCTCACCCGACCGCCGCTCGGCGTCTCCCGAGACCGCCGCCTCGCTGTCCTCCGTCTGTCGTCCATCCGACTCCTCCGAACCGAAAGCCTCTTCCCCCTCCTCGCCGCTGGCCTCATCTTCCATCCGACATCCGGGGGGCGCCGCCGCAGCACCCCCCCCACCACGGCCGCCAGACAGGGCCGCCGCGTGGGCAGAGTCATCCCCGCTCCATCTCTTGCCCCGGGGTGACAACCCAGGAGACCGTCCTGTCCCCCGCGCCGGCACCCCGGGCCCCGACCTCTTGCGCCCGCCCCCCTGCCGACTGCAAGGGGCCTCTGGGCGCGGACGACCAGACGCCCGGCTCCGGATCTCAGCCGTCGTCGCCTCTGGCCCTCCTGGGCTATTGCAGGCCTCCATCCGCCGAGTCCTCCCGCTCCCACGGGAGACTGCCACATCCGGGGGCTGCACAGCGGTACTGAGTGACCCGGCGGTTGCCGCAGGGCTCCCGCCGTCACTCCTTCTCTCAGCCGCACCGGGGTCAGGCACCGCAGACCCCCCCCCGGCGCCGGACCTACCGCCACGTGCAGCCCCGCGGTCCCCCCGCCGACTGCAGGGGGATCTGCTGGCCTCTCTCCTGCGCCGAGCGCGCTCCCGGCCTGGAGCCGCTGCAGTCTCAGTAACTCCAGCCCGGAGGCCGGGACCGGAAGCAGGCCCCGTGCTGGCCACTCCCACCTCCCGACCGCCGCGGCTGGAACGAAGATTCCTCCCGCCGGCCTCTGCAGCAGCCAGACGCTGCTGCTGCGCTGCACTCTGCGGAGGGTCCCTGGAGGGGCTCTTACATCTCCTCCTCGCCCCCCCCGCGCCCGGGGAATACCTGCGGGGGGGCCGCGACTGGCGCCCGCCGCTGCTGGGGGGACGAGGGGCAAGCGCCGACGGGTTAACCCCGGCAGCCCTGATGTGGGTCTGCACTGCCAGGGGCCCGTGCGCTGCGACCGCTGCCTGAATCAGACGCTGGAGCTCCTGAAGATCTGCCATGGAGGTGCACGTGCAGATCGTTCGGCGTCCGGAAACAGAAGAGGAGGTAACTCCTTCCTCTCCCAGCTAACCCTTTCCCTGCTCCTCCTCTTCCTCCCCGGCTAAAACCATCCCCCAAAGCCATATTAGGCATATACCACTGTCCCTATTAACCCATCACTCCCTACCTCCCCCTTGGTCATGTCGCCCCTCCCCCCAAGTGGGTCCGTGGCTTTCTTATCAACCTGCCCGCGGCAGAAAATGGAAAATCGTCTGTGTTTCTTTCCCTCTCCAAATGTGTAAGAAAACAAGCCGTGAGAATGTTCCAGCACCACAGTCTTCTCACTATTCACAGGAGACGTGTTTGTTTAAAATGCCGCGATCTGTATTTGCACATTTTAGCAAATTTGAAGCCGCGGCTATTTTTAGCACAGGTTACATGTTTGCCGATGGGGCCCAATACTTCAGCTTCGCCTCTACGAGTACAGGAGTACACGGAAGAATTCATAATCAAGGTTTCCTGCCACTATGCTTCTATTTATTACAATTAGAATTCATTTACAAACTATATTTTTAAATATAAGCAATAATATTTAAAATTAACGGGGATTTTAGTCAAAACTGAAAATTTTGTTTTACATATAGACAAGTTATAAAAGTGGTGTAATTAACTTTCGCTATGTTTTCTAAGGGTTGTAGATGCTTTGCTCCACTGGGGGACACAGACAGAAAAGGGCCCCTGTGCAAAAACAGCATTATGTGCCCTTTGCTGTAACTGATCAAAGCACACAATTCCACCTACTTTGGAGACAGAGATGGATCCCCTCACCTCTTGGGCCACATTGTTTCACCAATGATATCTCTGCCCCTGTTTTGCACTTCACTAAACAGTTTTCTCTGGGGATGGTCAGGGGAACAATGATAGAGCAGTTTCGGAAGCCTTGATTGATCACTAATGGTGTAACGGGGTGCCGGGGGTGCCTCGGGAGTCGCTGTGATGGCCGCTTCATGTATCAGGCTAACCCCCGGCCCAGCCGTCACTATTGGGACAGGGGAATGTTTTGTGGGGCAGAGTGTGGATGGCAGGAGCACGCTGACAGACTCAGGAAAACTCCGCAGGCAGGCATCAGCTGAACCAAAAGGCATTTTATTACACACAGCTTCAAAACAGTCTCGGTACACAAATCTTGCAGCGTCAAATCACAATTCCTGCCGGGGAAACTGTTCCTGTTTTCTCTGTTCCGGGGCCTTGCCCGGCTACTCTCGTTTTCTTCACCTAGGCTCACACTCTGGCCACTGCAGACTTGACCCACACAACTCTGCTTCGCCGGCTAAGGCTCTTCGGGTCCCACCTTTACACTGCTGGTTCCTGATCAGGACACTTTCCTTTTTCTCTCTCTGACTATTTGCCACAGTCGCTCCCACACTCTGCCCCTGTTGCTCCTTCTCCCCCGTCCCAGCAGAAACTACGCTCCTTTCTTCTTATTCTTCCTACAGCAACCTCCCACCCTCCCCCTAGATTGTCCGGCTCCTCCTCTCTCCTGTACTGTTCCTATGGGGACAGCCGTCCCACCCTGACATCTAGGGGGGGAAAACCCGGTAATACTGTAAAACACAATTAACATTAACATCTTTAGCTACCCCAGCGTGGGGTATCTTCAGGGGGGGAAAACTGCGCCTCCGTGTAAGGGGTCCGTCCACCCCTTACATTCGAAGAAGAGACCAATCTGTTTGATAGTAACTTAAGCCTACTTTACACGTTACAATTAATCGTGCGATCGCATTTGCGATCACACCCGCCCCCATCATTTGTGTGGCACGGGCAATTTCTTGCCCGTGTCGCACAATGCTGTAACCCCCCGTCACACGCACTTACCTTCCAAACGACCTCACTGTGGGCGGCGAACATCCACTTCCTGAAGGGGGAGGGACGTTCAGCGTCACAGCGACGTCACACAGCGGCTGGCCAATAGAAGCGGAGGGACGGAGATGAGCGGGACGTAAACATCCCGCCCACCTCCTTCCTTCAGCATTGCCGGCGGCCGCAGGTAAGCTGCAGTTCATCGTTCCCGGGGTGTCACACGGAGCGATGTGTGCTGCCCCAGGTACGATGAACAACAGGACGTGCGATTTTTAGAAAATGAGCGACATGTCAGCGATGAACGAGAAGTTGAGTATTTCTGCTCGTTCATAGCTGTTACACGCTACGATATCACTAACGATGCCGGATGTGCGTCACTTACGACGTGACCCCGCCGACATCTCATTAGATATATCGTAGCGTGTAAAGTCTGCTTTAGTGTACAGTTTGATGTCAGTGTTAATTAGGGATATCAGGTGATAGGTGATAGCTACCACATAAGGAGGGATACTTCCCAGGTTTAGTAATAACTGTGATGTGCGCAATATGTGCATGAGAGGGGAGAGAACCTCCTTTGGATACACAGTTGCATACTGATAGAAGTATAGGACTTAACATGTCCGAAAACATCTTAAAAAAGCCCGCTGTGTAGCCATCAGGGCCTGAGCTGATCCCAGTTTTCATTTCTCCTATGGCTATGGTCACCTCCTCTAGTGTGAAATCTTCTTCCATGGCTTTTAAAGCCATACATGGCAATGGAGACAGTTTAATTGTGTGTATATACAGTGCCTACAAGTAGTATTCAACCCCCTGCAGATTTAGCAGGTTTGATAAGATGCAAATAAGTTAGAGCCTGCAAACTTCAAACAAGAGCAGGATTTATTAACAGATGCTTAAATCTTACAAACCAACAAGTTATGTTGCTCAGTTAAATTTTAATAAATTTTCAACATAAAAGTGTGGGTCAATTATTATTCAACCCCTAGGTTTAATATTTTGTGGAATAACCCTTGTTTGCAATTACCGCTAATAATCGTCATTTATAAGACCTGATCAGGCCGGCACAGGTCTCTGGAGTTATCTTGGCCCACTCCTCCATGCAGATCTTCTCCAAGTTAGCTAGGTTCTTTGGGTGTCTCATGTGGACTTTAATCTTGAGCTCCTTCCACAAGTTTTCAATTGGGTTAAGGTCAGGAGGCTGACTAGGCCACTGCAACACCTTGATTTTTTCCCTCTTGAACCAGGCCTTGGTTTTCTTGGCTGTGTGCTTTGGGTCATTGTCTTGTTGGAAGATGAAATGACGACCCATCTTAAGATCATTGATGGAGGAGCGGAGGTTCTTGGCCAAAATCTCCAGGTAGGCCGTGCTATCCATCTTCCCATGGATGCGGACCAGATGGCCAGGCCCCTTGGCTGAGAAACAGCCCCACAGCATGATGCTGCCACCACCATGCTTGACTGTAGGGATGGTATTCTTGGGGTCGTATGCAGTGCCATCCAGTCTCCAAACGTCACGTGTGTGGTTGGCACCAAAGATCTCGATCTTGGTCTCATCAGACCAGAGAACCTTGAACCAGTCTGTCTCAGAGTCCTCCAAGTGATCATGAGCAAACTGTAGACGAGCCTTGACATGACGTTTTGAAAGTAAAGGTACCTTACGGGCTCGTCTGTCAGGGAGACCATTGCGGTGGAGTACGTTACTTATGGTATTGACTGAAACCAATGTCCCCACTGCCATGAGATCTTCCCGGAGCTCCTTCCTTGTTGTCCTTGGGTTAGCCTTGACTCTTAGGACAAGCCTGGCCTCGGCACGGGTGGAAACTTTCAAAGGCTGTCCAGGCAGTGGAAGGCTAACAGTAGTTCCATAAGCCTTCCACTTCCGGATGATGCTCCCAACAGTGGAGACAGGTAGGCCCAACTCCTTGGAAAGGGTTTTGTACCCCTTGCCAGCCTTGTGACCATCCACGATCTTGTCTCTGATGGCCTTGGAATGCTCCTTTGTCTTTCCCATGTTGACCAAGTATGAGTGCTGTTCACAAGTTTGGGGAGGGTCTTAATTAGTCAGAAAAGGCTGGAAAAAGAGATAATTAATCCAAACATGTGAAGCTCATTGTTCTTTGTGCCTGAAATACTTCTTAATACTTTAGGGGAACCAAACAGAATTCTTGTGGTTTGAGGGGTTGAATAATAAATGACCCTCGAATAAACTTTTCACAATTTAAAAAAAAAAAATAAAAAAAGAAATAACATTCTTTTTTGCTGCAGTGCATTTCACACTTCCAGGCTGATCTACAGTCCAAATGTCACAATGCCAAGTTAATTCCGAATGTGTAAACCTGCTAAATCTGCAGGGGGTTGAATACTACTTGTAGGCACTGTATGTCTTTGTTCTCTCTTTCAGTTGTTGGTCTAGGAGATTGTGGAAGTGTCCTTTGATATTATAAAGGGATTGATAATATTCACGAAAGCCGTGAAGGATATCAATAGTATTATGAACTTGCTCCTTTTCTGCGTTATTAATAAAAAGGATGTAGGTATTTACAGTGTGTGGGTGTAATGCTCTCGAGGTTAGCTTAGCTTACCATTTCTATTTCCAAGATGATACAATCTGCTTCTAAATCTTTCTCTGTAACAGCAAGTTTTCTCATCAAATATACTCAATAGCTTATGTCTGACTGTGGAAAGTTGTGCGTAGGTGGAGGGAGATTGTGTACGCTTGTGCAAATTTTGTAGTTTATAAATCTGGGAAGAAAGAAGTTTGATCTCCGCAATGCACTCTCTTTTGTGACGCGATCTATGAGGTACAAGAGTCGCCCGTAAACCATTCTTGAGGGCTTCCGATTTCATCGAAGGGGAGGTTGGATCTTGTTCATGATCGGACACAAAACTCTAGATGATTTATTTTAATTCTGCAAAGCACAAAAGTCTTGTAATACATTTCCATTTAAACACCATGTGTAGCCAGGTCTAGAACCTTTGTCTAATTGCATGGAAAAATGTATAGGGGTACGAGGAGCCGACCACAGGATCGACCCCACCTTTACCTCCACTTGGAAGTCTAAGAGGGTGTCACGGTTCCACCTCCCTGTCCACATGGCTAGGGGGTGGAGCCTTCTCCCAGGCCTCACTTACAGAGCTTGGATGCTTTAAAAACTGACATCTCCAGTGAACCAGCGCCAGCTATAAGCTTAGCGCTGCTTTGCCTGTGATTGCTGTTCCTGTAAGGGTTATCCTAATCCATCTGTGCCTGTGCCCCCGTGCCCTGTCTGTGTTCCGTCCCCTAGTTGTCCCCCCATTCCTCTGTCCCCTCTCCTACCTCCCCACTCGGTTGCTTCCTCTGGTACTGACCTCGGCCTGACCTCGACTCCACTTCTGCTCTTTCCTCTGGTCCTCCTCCTGCCTGACCATTCCTCGCACGCTCTGCAGCTCTGCTCCCCAGCTGTGCTGTGAAGCAGTGTGTGAGCACAGATTGTGTATCTACTTCCTGGTTGTTGTTGCTCCGTGTATTGGCCTCTGCTGCAGAGCTCCGGCTCCCCCTGGTGGCAGCTTGACAGAGGGAATGTGAAATGAAAAAATAATCTATTATGCTATAAACAGAATGGCGTGGTGAGTTAAAACTGTAGTACCTTATCTCCGGACAGAGGACCCTCCAGAAATCCACCAATTTCATATTAAACATCTGTTTTTTAACCCCCTGAATGGCTGAAAGAGGGTAAGAAGACCTAGACAATAAGATGTCTACCAATAGGTTAATTGGAAGATTGAAGTCTCCACCCAGTATCACCAGAAAAAAGCTAACAGAGCCCTCCAGATTCTTTGACATTCTGCCCCAAATCTCTGCTGAGCCTTGTTTGGAAAGTACATGTTATCAATCTTAAACATGCGAGAAGGGCCCAAGATATCTGTAGGGGTGCTTGTACCCCCTACAAAGTAAAGCGTATAGTTTAATGTGTTATGTGCTGTAAATGTGTTAACGATGTGCATTAGTCAGATATAGCATAGTGCAGAATGTTAAGTAGCATGTAGTGTGAGGTAAAGGCTTAGGATGTAATTTATAGGAATTAATGTAAAGCATAGGTATGTTATGTACATATATTTTGTTAGTTTGACGAGGTATATAATGACAGAACAAGGGCCCCTGACTGGCCCTCAGACTCGAGACCCTGCGCTGTTCCTTATTTCAGAGGTAGGCTTGATGGTAACCAGGTCAAAGCCCCTAGCATGACTCTGACTCCTGTCTGAGCCCTGATCTTACTTTCCCACTCCCCCACCCTCGGGGCGGGCTGGAAAATACAATAACAAAACGCCACAAAACAACACGGACAAAGGAGAACGAAAACTCGTACACACTGCCCTCAAAACACACAGGAGAGATAATATGTGTACAGGAGAACAACGAAAAGGGGAGAAAGTAATGTACAACAGGGGAACGTTCCCACCACTTAATATCACAACATAGATTACTATAAACAGGTGCACCAAAAAGGCCGGGATCGCTGAAGATTATGCTGAAGCTATCATCGGTGCATTATGGAAGATAGTGGTCTCTTAAATAGGAAAGACAGAGCTGCAAGTGGTAATTAGCAACCTGAGCTCCTAGTTCCTGCTCACCAGTCTGCAGAAATTAACTCCTGCAGGGCTGAAGACCAGTGAACCTGAATCAGCCGACACCCAGCTCTGGCTGAACAATTCAGAAGCCTCAGGTTGCTTGCCAGACTCTGTAGTATGAACACAGTCTGACACCGCCGTGCCACCAAGTGTATGCAGAGCCGAACATCACATGAAAGTTAATAACAGAAACAGTTCATGTAAGGTTAGTTCAATAGAGGGTGGAACTAGTGTTGAGCAGAGAATCACTTCCTGGATGTAGGGAGAGCTGAGAGCCAGTTCTGCAGAAGGGTTCTAGCAAGGGAGACATGGTAGTCTAGACAGCCGGGAACCTTGAGGTATTCTCAAAGAGTTCGGAGCCTATTGGACAAATTAAATATTTGGAACTAAAATGTTAATTTCTGATACTTGACTGAAAAACCTTTGTTGGCTATAAGTGCCTGAAGTCTTGAACTCAGGGACATCACCAAACGCTGTGTTTGCTCCTTTTTAATGCTCTGCCGGCCTTTACTGCAGCAGTTTTCAGTTGCTTTTTGTTTCTGGGCCTTTCTGTCAGACGTTTAGTCTTTAACAAGTGAAATGCCGCTCTATTGGGTTGAGATCAGGTGATGACTTGGCCATTCAAGAATATTCCACTTCCTTGCTTTAATAAACTCCTGGGTTGCTTTGGTTTTATGTTTAGGGTCATTGTCTATCTGTATTATGAAATGCCGAACAATCAGTTTGGCTGCATTTGGCTGGATTTGAGCATACAGTACGGTATGTCTCAAAAAAACCCTGAATTCATCTGGCTTCTTTTGTCCTGTGTCACATCATCAATAAACACTAGGGACCCAGTGCCACTGGCAGCCATGCATGCCCGGCCATCATTGATAAACACTAAGCACCCAGTGCCACGGCAGCCATGCATGCCCTGCCATCACACTGCCTCCGTCGTGTTTTACAGATGATGTGGTGTGCTTTGGATCATGAGCTGTACCATGCCTTTGCAATACTTTTTTCTTTCCATCGCTCTGGTAGAGGGTGACCTTAGTTTCATCTGTGCAAAGAATGTTCTTTCAGAACTTTGCTAGTTATTTGAGATTTTTTTTAGCAACATCCAATCTAGCCTTGTTATCCTTGAGGCTTATGAGTGACTTGCACCGTGCAGTGACCCCTCTGTATTTTCTTTCATGCAGTCTTCTCTTTGGTAGATTTGGATATTGATACATCTGCATCTTGGAGAGTATTAGGCGGGCTTTGCACGCTGCGACATCGGTAACAATGTGTTACCGATGCTGCAGCGATAGTCCCGCCCCCGTCGCACGTGCAATATCTAGTGAAAGCTGCCGTAGCGATTATTATCGCTACGGCAGTTTCACACGCACATACCTGCCGTGCGACGTCCCTCTGGCCGGCGACCCGCCTCCTTCCTAAGGGGGCGGGTCGTGCGGCGTCACACGCAGGCGGCCAATTGAAGTGGAGGGGCGGAGATGAGCAGGATGTAAACATCCCGCCCACCTCCGTCCTTCTCATTGCAGCCGGCGGCAGGTAAGGTGAAGTTCCTCGCTCCTGCGGCTTCATACACAGCGATGTGTGCTGCCGCAGGAGCGAGGAACAACATCGTACCTGTCGCTGCACCGGCATTATGGAAATGTCGGAGGCTGCAGCGATGATACGATAACGACGTTTTTGCGCTCGTTCATCGTATCAAAAAGGATTTGCACGTTGCGATATCGACTGCGACGCCGGATGTGCGTCACATTCGATTTGACCCCATCGACATTGCACGTGCAATGTCGCAACGTGCAAAGCCACCCTTATTCACTTGGTTGGATGTTGTGAAGGGGTTTCTCTTCACCATGGCAATTATTGTGCGATCATCTGACACGCCCGTGCCTAGGCCGTGGGGCACTTGTTACCGGGCTGCTTCTGGGACGCTGCGGTTGCAGCAAGGCCTGGTTCCGGGACCCTGGCAGTGTCAGTAAAAGTAAAGAGGGGAATGGTAGTTTATGATGCCACCTGTGGTATGCGGCAAGATAGGTGCCGCCGCTGCGGGATGGGGCCTCTGGGGCAGATGGTGACACAGCTTGGTTGGAGCAGCTCTCCACAGGTAGAGCTGGGCCCCAGGGCAGTTGTGAGTAGTAGTTAGAGATGGCTGGGGTGCAGAGCTGCAGGCGAATAATGGAGCGACACAGGGATGCAGTCTCAAGGTTTTTTTACTCACTGTAGCAGGTTCCAAGGTAACACGACTAGTTAGTGACCGCCTTTGGAGTGCTCAGTTCCACTATGATGGGCTCCGGTTGATCCGGGTAGTTCGGAGGTCAAGTCCGGTGCACCTTTCTTATGTTCCTTCCCTGGTCGTCTTCCTGCGCTAACTACTCTCCCGCCTGTCTCGCGCCTAAGCACACAGTGCCCTGAGCCGGTGATTGCGGGCCCTGTCGGGTAGCTTGAAGCTCTATCCCTTGGCCCTAAGTGGTCACCTTCCAGCGGATTTATGTGCGAAGTTGGCTTTGGTACTAGATGTGTCGTCTGACTCTGGTTTTACTAGCGAAGCACGTTGGTTCTTCTCCTCTAGTCTAGGGACCAGTCCCCGTTCTGCGACCAAGTCCTTCTACTCCGATGCTGTATGTGGAACAAGGCCACGGTAGTATTGCGCATGTCCCGTGGGCTCTAGGACTCCTTCTGCCTTATACATGGGTTGAGCTGCACCAGCTCCAGACCACAGGTCTTCACTCCTCAACTCCTCATTCACAACTTCCTGACACTACAGTGTTCCCAACTCATTAGACTCCACCCCAAGGCCCTGTCGGATTAGGGGGAGGGAGGAACCATCACCAGTGGTGGCTGTACATAGCATTAATGGAACCAAGCCCTAACTCTGACCCGGTTGAGAGCTGCTAATTGAGGTATTGTGTGCTTTGTGTGCATACCGGTGGATGACCTCTCTCCGTACCCAGGATGGAATACTACACCTCTGGCTGAGGTGCAGTACCTCTGTGGCTACTGAAGCCTCAGGGGCGCCATACATCCACCACTGTTGTCTTCTGTGGGCATCCAGATCTTTTTGCATTGTTGAGGTCACCAGCGCTTTCTTTCTTTCTCAGGATGTACCAAACTAGATATAGCCACTCCTAATATTGTAGCAATTTTTCGGATTTATTTTCTATTTTCGCAGATGTAAGATGGCTTGTTTCACATGCATGGAGAGCTCCTTTGACCACATGTTATATTCTCAGTAAAACTTCAAAATGCAAGCACCACACCTCAAATCTACTCCAGGTCTTTTATGTGCTTAATTGAGAATGAAATAACAAAATAATTTCCCCCACCGGCCCATGAGACCACCTGAGAGTCAGTTGTCCAATTACTTCTGGGCCCTTTAAAATCAGGGTGGCTCATGTAAAGCAGCTGAAACTTTTAAATTCTTCATCAGATTTTAATGTGGATACCCTCAAATGAAAGCTAAAAGTCAGGACTTTATGTCCATGGCCAATACATAACTATATAGGAAACATGGCATTTATGATATAAAGTGGGTGCTCTGGTAGGGTCCAACTCCATAAGTAATAATATAATTGAGCCAGGCGCTCCAATTTGATGAAAAAATAGATGGTTTTATTCACAACAGCAAATAGTTCAATCAAAAAAAGACATTTCGGTCAAAATGTTGACTTTCATCAGTAGGAACTAGCTGTGTGTATATAGACTAGAAGAGAATAAAACTGCCAGAACAATGAATGATATACTGTCAGCAAATAAATGCAGAGAAAAGGGAGTTAAATTAATGACAACTGAATGTAAATACAAGGTAACAGTCTCGCACCCCTACAATCTATTCTAACCTATGCTGCCCAACTAATCCACCTGTCCCCCAGCTACTCCCCGACCTCTCCTCTCTGCCAATCCCTTCACTAGCTTCCCATTGCCCAATGACTCCAGTTCAAAACACTATCCATGACATACAAAGCCATCCACAACCTGTCTCCTCCCTACATCTGTGACCTAGTCTCCTGGTACTTACCTGCATGTAACCTTCGATCCTCACAAGATCTCTTTCTCTACTACCCTCTCATCTCCTCTTCCCACCATCGCATCCAAGATTTCTCCCGTGCCTCCCCCATACTCTGGAATGCTCTGCCACAACATATCAGACTCTCGCCTACCTTGACAAGCTTCAAAAGGAACCTGAAGACCCACCTCTTCCGACATGCCTACAACCTGCCGTAACCCTTAGTCTGATATAGCGCCACACAACCAGCTCTACCCTCACCTACTGTCCCCTCACCCATCCCTTGTAGACTGTGAGCCCTCGCGGGCAGGGACCTCTATCCTCCTGTACCAGTCTGTGCCTTGTATTGTTTATGATTATTGTACTTGTCCCTATTATGTATACTCCATTCACACGTAAAGCACCATGGAATTGATGGCGCTAGTATAATAAATAATAATAATAATAAGGTAATGGGCAGAATCGGCTGCTCATCCCCAAAGAGTATTGTAAAATAATAGCAATGGTAGCTGCCAAAAAGGCAGTGGCAATTGTTTGGTCTAATTTTCCTCAGAGGTGTTCACTGCTCTCTCTCCTGCACTCTTACTTCCATTGCCTTCCAATAATGCATAGAGTTTTTCCTTCTGTGCTGGATCTAATATGACCTTTGGATATTGATGCACAAGCGACAGACATCACGTGCACTCCTGAGCATTTCTCTGCCAATACGTTCTAATTAACCCTTTTTGGCAGCTACCATTACCATTATTTTACAATACTCTTTGGGGATGAGCAGCCGATATATCATTCATTGTTCGGGCTCTACATTTTACTTTTGACCATCCGGTTTTATTCTCTTCTAATTTATATACACACAGCTAGTTCCTACTGATGAAAGTCAACATTTTCACCGAAACGTCTTTTTTTTTTATTGAATTATTTGCTGTTGTGAATAAAACCATTTATTTTTTTCATCAAATTGGAGTGCCTGGCTCAATTACATTATATAACTATAACTTTCAGTAAACTTTCAGTTTCAGATACAGGGTTGGCCATAAGTATGGATACACCCTGATAAAATGGAAGTGGTTGATGATATCACCTTACCGTTTGTGGCATATTAGTACATGGGAGGGGCAAAACATTTGAGGCCGGGTGATGCCCATGGCGGCCATCTGTAAAGCCGCCATTTTGAATTCAACTTTACTTTTTTATCAGGGTGTATCCATACTTATGGCCCACCCTGTATATGGACCTAACTGTATCTAGCTATTGTCCATCCTTCCACACACACTGCACATACACACATGCCTGTCTCTCCTTCAGCTTTAGATTCCTGCAATAAGAAACCTTTTGGTGATCAATGATGTGATGTCACAAAGGTCCTGAAGCAGTGTTATCATCAGGGTATAAACACTGGGGCCCCTAGGAGAATGGAGGCCTTGTGAAATTTCCCAGTCTGCTCTGCCTTCTCCCTAATACCAGTCCTGCATACCTGCCTGTCTCCTCTTTGGTTGTTTTTAGACTCCTGCAATTAAGAGACCTTTGATTACATCATGTCATATGACTGTGAAGTAATGAAACAAGCTTAAACAAGCTTAACTTCTGCATACAACTATTGGGGTCCCTAAAAGAGTGGGTCCCTTATAAATTGCCTAATTTGATTCCCCTTTATGCCTGTCCTGACTGTAACTAGGGCTTATTTTTGAAGTGTGACTTATTATTTCAAGTATACTCCAAACATCCAGTAAAATCATGCTAGGGCTTATTTTTGGGATAGGTCTTATTTTCAAGGAAACAAAGTACTGTGCTGCCGAGTAAGTCACTGCAGTAAAGTAACCAAAGTAACCTTTGCACTTTGACATTCCTAATAGCGTGCATTCCTTATAAATGTATGGATTGTGTGTATCCTAATACAGAATTTATGTTGCACTTTTCAGACTCTGCACTAGACACATCACTGAGTACCAGCTCTTCCTGGAGTGATCAATGAATTCTCTTGGATACATCATGAATTTTAAAACCGGTAAGGATTAAAGATGGGCGGACCCATGGAACTGGGTTCTCTGGGTTCAGCCGGACTTTAGTTAGAAGTTTGGTTCTAGACCTAGACTTGACCCAAACTTTTTCTGGGACCCCAAACCCCATATAAGTCAAGGGAGACCCAAACATCTGTGATGAAAAATGGCGGTAAAATGATAGTAGTAAGGGCTAGGGTGCTGCAAAAGGAAACATAATGGGGGCAATTGCCCTCCAAACAGTGCAATCAGGGTAATACTGTCACACAGTGTTTGGCTCTAAACTGTGTTATTTAACTGCATACTTGCTGTATTAATAATGGGAGTGTCTGATAGAAGCCCATCCATTACTAACCCCTGGGCTTGATGTCAGTTGTCAATTCACAGCTGACATGAACCCCCACAAGTATTACCCTGACTGACACTGCACCAAGGCAATTGGGGGGATCTGAGCAAAGTGCCAGAATTGGCACATCTAATAAATGTGCCAATGCTGGGGTGGCTGCGGGTTGCTATTTTTAGGTTGGGAAAGGACAAATAACCATGGGCCTTCCCACCTTGATAATACCAGCCTCACCTGTCTGCTTTACCTTGGCTGGTTATGAAAATAGGGGGGGAAACATGCTGTTTTTCTTTTATTATTTAAATAAATAATTTAACAAAACGGCGTGAGGTCCCCTCTATTATTGATAACCAGCCAAGGTAAAGCAGACAGCTAAAAACTGCAGTCTGTGCTGTATGTTTTATCTGTGTTGGCTATCAAAAATAGGTGGGATCCCACATCATTTTGTTTTCTTTTATTGTTCAGTGTACAGTCATGTTTCACATGCAATAAAGCTTGTTGATTGGCTGCGCTTCAGCCTTCCACCAGACTTTATTAACATGTGAACAGTACCTCAACAACAAACTCGGACTTCATTTTAAAAGTGCATGTTCGATTCCGAGCCCCAGACACTAGGTATACGGTATGAACCATGAAATTTACCGTTCGGGTTCACTTATCTCTAGTACGGATGTTTTTATTAACGATAAAGAAATAAAGAGACTCTGTCAGCAGGATTTCCTACCTCAAATTATTTATGTGCAAAAGTAGCCCTTAGAAAGATTATTCCAACAATACCTTTGTAAGGCTAGTCCTTTCCTCCATTACTGAGGCATTGATATGCAAATGAGGCTGAAGATCTATGTGTGGTTCTGAAGTCGCTGTCACTCCAGCTCTATTCCATACCCAACGCTGCCTCCTCCTGTCTGACTGTTGACTACTTTGTCTAGCGTTACACATCAGAGAGTCGGTTGGACAAGCAAGAGAAAACAGCCCTGAGCATGGAATAGAGCTGGAGTGACAGAGGCTTCAGATCTTCCACAGCTCCTCAGGCTCATTTGCATATTATTTCACACTCTACTTTCTCAGTAATAGATGAGCAGACTGGCCATGTAAAGGTATTGCTGGATATGTCTTCAAAAGAGCTTCATGCACTATTTACGGATTCCCTTTAAGTACAAATATTCATTATATTATCTACTGGTTGAGAGGCACTCGACTTTAACTTTTGTATTAGTGATGAAGATTATACAATACATGCAAATTAGATTGCTATGGCAACATTTTTAGCTAATCATTAACTTACTGATGGAAGGTGATCCTGACTAATTGTGGTCTGTTAAAGATACAATGACGACAGCTACTGTAGACCATCACAGTCCTCTGTATCATGGGAGTCATGGGAAATTAGCGATGGCCCAAATTATAATTTGAAAACAAACAGCTCATCTGTAATTTATCTATTCCTAGAAGAAGGGAAACTTACATTAAATTTCTATTAAGGTTAATTAGTAAAGCACAAGGCTCCTCTACTAGTGCTGCTACAGCTGCAGAAATGGAAATTGTTTACCTTTGTTTACCTTAAATTCTTGCTTTTCTTCCTGTTTTTTTATAAATTATATTCTACATATCAATTAGCTACAAAGGAAAAAATGATTACGGAACTTCAGAGTTAAGGGGGTGGTTCACTACTCTGCAGTAGTGGCCACCTCTTTGTAAAACTGATAATGAAGGCTTTTGTTCTAAATACCTTAGTCAGCCAATTCTGCCTCTGAGTGGCGCTATTGCGGTCCACTCATCCCCATGCAGTGACCCCGGGGGCTCCTTGACCTCTGAGATCCGGTGTGCTCACGTCAACTTCCAGTTGACCTGACATCAAGTGGGTGGACCCCAGTCTTCTTGAGTGACTGGGCTGTGGGTGGAGTTTCGCCGCTTGTCATAGCCCAGCATCGCTCCTGCTTGCGGTGCTTGCAGTGAAGCAGAGTGCACCGGACATGCTGCGCTGTGACGCCGAGCTGTGATGTGTAGGGAAACACCACCCACAGCCCAGTCACTCACAGGTCACGGAAACCAGGGGGTCTTTACTCAAATCAATCAGGTTGGATGCTTGGACGGGATCAACTCAAGTGACGAATACAGGGTTTTTGAAATAAATTGGAAACTAAAGGATTTGGGGGGGATATGTGTCCCCCCAGGGACATCGATACAGCTTCAGGAACGCCACCGGGTCTTCTTTTAATATGGCAAACAGGTATGTCAGATTTTGTATGTGTCGTGACGCCACTCACGGCTTGTGGTCAGGGATATGGATGACCGCCACTGCAGATTTTATGAACGTCTGGGGCTGATGCGGTCTGCAGTTAGATGGTGTGGCCTCCTGTGAGTGAGGCAGGCCCCAGGGGCTCAGGTGAGTAGGATAGCAGGTCAGGAATAACTCAGACTCAGTCCAAAAGTCTTTCAACTGCTTTTTACTCACTTCAGTTGTAGTTGTGGTGAGCTGACCCAGGCGATGCTGTGATAAACCAGGTTGAACCAGGTATCCTACAAGCCAGTCTGAGGGTGACACTTAGCTTGCCTTCCTAGCACTTCTGTTTTCGGATAAACCCCTGACTTGAAATACCATGGGGGTCTACCCAGGGAGTCGCAACTGCCTTTTCTCCCCTTTTTGGACCGTTTGCCAGCAGCGTGGACCAGGTGAGATGGCTTCTGGCTCTGTCTCCTTATGGGTCACTGCGTTGCTCCTGAGGCTCGGACTCTGTGTGGTTGGTGAGGTACTTGTAGTTCCGCTCACCAGCAGGTTTAGCAGGTCATTAAAACGGGGTATGCTCTAGGGACCTGTACCCCGTACGTGCCCAGTCATCAGAGCACCTTTTCAGCGTCCTCACTTGATGACCGTTCTCCCCCACCAACTGTCACTACACCGCGCAGGGTCTGACTAGTGTGAGCGCGCGTATCTCTTAGCAACCGCGCTCACCACTACCAGACTAGGCTCTCTCCACTCCTTTCCTTTCAGCCTCTGCACTTTAGCTCCCAGACCCTCCACTACACCCCTTGACAAGAATTGAAGGCCAGACCCCTCCAGGGACTGCCCAAGGGTCCTATCTAATGGTGTGGGAGACCTGGTTGCTATGTGTCTGTGCGTACACACCTCATTCTGGCCTTTAGGATTACCTGGAAGCACTGTCCCAGCATGGGTGGAGTACTTAGTGGTGCCTGACCAGGTCAGGGGCGCCACAGATAGGTCTGGGGAAATATGAAAATCACTGAAATAGTTAGAAACAGCGCTCAAATGGAATGGGAACAGCATGGGGAAGAAAGAAGTATTCATATCCCCTGAATGTTTACACATATTGTCATATTACACCCACATAGTTAATTTTATTTTATTGGGATTTTATATTTTATTGGAATTTTATGTGATATAACAACACAAAGTAGGGAGTTTTTGTGACGTGTAAAGGAAATGATATAGTTTTCTAAATATTTTAAAAATATAAATCTGAAAATTGTGATGTCCATTAATATTAAGCCCTCCTCAGTCAATACTTTGTAGAACCACTTTTTGCTTCAATTGCTGCTGCAAGTCTTTTGGGGATGTCTCTACCAGCCTTGCACATCTAGAACCTGATATGTTTGCATAATCTTCTTTGCAAACTAGCTTTAGCTCATTGAGATTGGATGGAGGAGTCTGTGAAGAGCAATTTACAAGTTTTGCCACAGATTCTCAATAGGATTTTGTTCTGGACTGTGACTAGGCCATTCACATACATGAATATGTTTTGATCTAAATCATCCATCATAGCTCTGGCAGTATGATAGGGTTGGAAGGAGACACTATGCCCTAGTCTCAATTCTTTTGCAGCCTCTAATAGGCTTTCCCTCAGGATTGCCCTATATTTACTTTCATCCATCTTCTCATCAACTATGACTAGCTTTCTTGTCTTTGCTGAAGAAAAGCAACCCTCCAGCATGATGCTGCCACCACCATGTTTGACGGTGGGGATGATATTTTCAGGGTGATGTGCAGTGTTAGTTTTCCACCTCACATAATGTTTTAACTTAGCCCTAAAGTGCTACTTTGGTCTTCATTGTCCAGCGCTCCTTCCACATGCTTGCAGTGTCCCCTACATCGCCTATTTGTAAACTGCAAATGGGACTTATTATGTCTTGCTTAACAAAAATGTGTTTCTTCTCGCTATGCTTCCTTAAAGTCCAGATCTGTGGAGTATATAACTAATAGTTGTTCTGTAGACAGATTCTCCAACCTGAGCTGTGACAGATTCTCCAACACTTCTGGCATTGTCTATTGGTCATGAGTGGCTTGACACAAGGAATATGTGGTGGCTCTTGAAGCACTGACTCCAGCAGCAGTCCACGTCTTGTGAATTTCCCCCAAATTTTTGAATGGCCTAATCTTAACAATCCTATCAAGGCTTTGGTTATTACAGTTGCTTGTGCACCTTTTTCTACCACACTTTTTTCTTCCACTCAACTTTCCATTAATTTACTTGGATACAGTACTCTGTGAACAGCCAACTTTTTAGCAACGACCTTTTGTGGCTTACCCTCCTTGTGGAGTGTGTCAATGACTGCCTTCTGGACATCTGTCAAGTCAGCAGTCTTCCCCATGATTGTGTAGCCTACTGAACCAGACTAAAGGACAATTTTAAACACTTAGGAAGCCTTTGCAGGAGTTTTGTGTTAATTATTCTCATTTTCTGAGATAATGACTTGAGGTTTCATTGGCTGTAAGCCATAATCATCAACATTAACAGAAATAAACACTTGAATTAGATCCCTCTGTGTGTAATGACTTTATATAATATATAGGAATAGATCCCTCTGTGTGTAATGATTCTATATAATATATAGGAATAGATCTCTCTGTGTGTAATGACTCTATATAATATATGAATTTCCCTTTTTGTATTGAATTACTGAAATAAATTAACTTGTTGATCATACTCTAATTTATTGAGATGCACTTGTATCTGACTTCTGCAGTTGGTCACTCAGGATTTTACTGAGGTATATCAGACTATGACGAGTTGAATTCAAATGCACCTGAAAATATTCAGATTTATATTTTTAAAATATTTAGGGTACCATGTATCATTTTCTTTATATTTAATAATACTTGGTACTTTGTGTGGGTATATGACATGAAATCCCAATAAAATACATTTAAACTGTTACAAATGAGCCCTACCAATTACACAGGGACAAACAAATGAGGAGAGATAGTCCCTAGTAAGACCAGACAAAGCCCTAAATCTGAAACTGATTTGTCCCTGCCTGAATGTGGAGGTTGGCAACATAAAATTATGAAAAGGTGCTCCTATTCAACGTTAACTGATCTTGAGTGACCATAACTCCACCGTCAACTATATACAAAGTGCAACAGTAAACAACAACTAGCATAAATGAAGTATAGACAGGCAAAGAGTTATACATAGGGCTAAAAGCAAGTAAACACAGTCACACAGAAAAGATGGAAACCCCCAAATCTCAAATGTAAATGAAAGGCAAGAATGCTGGGGAGCAAAACCCACAGGAGAGAGCAACTGAAGAGCTGGGACTCCAAACATCCATCTACCCAGGAATGTAGCCAGCAATTAATGCATGTGACTGGTGAGTATAAAAAGCCCCCCTCAAGATGTGGTAGGGCAAACAACCAAGGAAATGAACACACCTAAATAGAAATACAAGAAAAGCTAAGGAAAAGAAACACGCAACAACTATCAGCTTTAGGACAAATACAAAACAGTCTGTGGTCCAACAGGGAGAGAAAATGACCACACAACCAGAGGTCACCGGAATGAGCCCTGAAGTCGAGCCATGACATAAGCTTATGGATGTAAAATGAAAAAATGTGAACACGTTAGCGAGGTATGAATACCATTTCAAGCCTCTGTATATGTGTTTCCATTTCCTTTTTGTTCTTACATTTAAATTTACTACTACACTACACCTTAGATTAATCGACCCCCTAAGGAAACCGGATTGTAGCAATATGTGTGGGCATTCTCTGTCCTACACAGGGATCTCTTTTTATATCTTAATATGTTACCCCAGATTTAGTATTGATGTGATTAATGGCTAATGCAAATCTCTATGGATCGCAGTCTGATTATAATATATGAAGTTGCCATGCTGCAGTCAGTAGACCGGTGGCCCTCCCATGTATTGCAGTTCGTGCTCGGAACGATTTGCCTGGGCTTCTGAATGATCCCATACATATAATTTTTCTGTCCTCAATGATTCTGCCTTTTTATTTACTGACCTTTTTTAATGTGAAGTTTGTTGCTGTGTTGTTTACCTGCGTTGCCTGAGCAGCATATGCTTTTATCATTTATGAAATCCTTGACCCAGAATAAACCAACATCTAACATAAGTTCCTAATCTCAATTGAGGATTGATAGAAATGTTTGTATGTTTATATCTTTATATATTAATCTCTTAATACTTGTGTTGATGTGTTAACATCCATATTTTTTTGGTTATGGGGTTTTATAATATATTCTTTTATATTCACAGTGAAGTAATCTAGCACCTCTCCTTGTCTTGTTATTGTGCCACACTGTATTGTGCAGTTTTTAAACTAATTTTCAATTATAGTTTTTAATTCTTTTATTTTATTTAAATCTCAATACAAGTATTGGTATTATTATTGGGATGTGCCATCCTTTAGAATAGCTTGTGCTTTTTTCCCCCAATATTTTGCTTATTATAATAGTCCACTGTTACCTCATGGTGGAATGCCTACAGAAGGTACAGCTCAGGGCATCTTCCACTTTCCAGACATTGTGCATCACACATATATCTGTGTGCATTTATAATATTACGGAACCAACGCCTCCAAGAATGGTAGGTTGTGGGTGGTTGTTTCATTAGTATTGTGCCGCCACCTTTATCATGGGGGGTTTTCTGCATCCTGTAGTGCATTGGTATTGTGATTTGGTAAGGAAGGCTGCTTTTTTACGGTTATTTTTATTTTTTTTTTCCTTTTTTGTGAATCACCTTTTCCCACTAAGGCAGCACTAGTGTGCCTGTACCCAGTCTGGCAATGAACAATCAGTGCTGACAGTGTCGGTGAGGGCGGACACACCATGTAAAATTCCTGTTCTTTTGTTTAATGGCTTATCTTTCAATTAGTAAAAGAATGTCAAAATTCAGGCATAAGATGCTATGCAATTACTACTTCATGGGGACTACTAATACTAAATTGAGAATCTCTGGTCTGTTGACAGATCTGTTAGGCTGAGGCCACACGGGGATTTGTGTGAGTCCTCGCATGACACTCTGCACACGCTCGCAGCACAGCAGGAGGCGAGTGTCATGCGAGTGTCATGCGACTGTGGTCCGATCGTGCGATTGTGCCGCCCCCGTGCCAGCAGCCTGCCGCTGGTCGCTCGGGTCCGGGCCTTCCGGTGGGTCGCTCGAGGGTCTCCGGACCCAGGGGATCCCGCGGACAATCCAAATGAAAAGGGTTGGGGGAATGGTGGATGTAGAACGTATATGTACAGGCTGTGCCGTACGAAGTTCGAGACGCCACCCACGGTATGTGGTGAGTTTGGACACCCTCACTGCAGTTATAGGGCACCCAGGGAAGATGTTGTACAGCCAGTTGTTAACCCCTCCGTGGGCAGGGATGGTGGCCCCGGGACCCGTTGGGATTTGTTGGTGCAGGGAGATGGGCGACCGCAAAGTGCTGGTGTAATCACTATTGAAGGAAACACATGAGTCTCTGGTAAACCAAGGTGATGGTGGTCGGTGCCCGCAGCCGGTTGCGTTCTGGTTCCCCCACCCGGCTGGTGGTCTCTGTCTTTCTCTAGCACCTTTTTAGAATGGTGGACTGCCTGTGCTTGCAACTCAAGGAGTCCGCTCCCGGCTGGATGTGGCCTAAGGAGCCCTTGCCTGCCGACGCTGGCCCGTGGGATCTCTGAGCCTTGGCAGTGGCCTTTTATCCCCCTCGGTGGGCTGTTGTCTTCTAAAGGGACTTTGGGTGGGACAGGACCTCTAGTCCTGGCCTCAATCGGTTAATTGGCTGGTTCCAGTCGCTTCTGGTCCCGGCTTCAGGGTCCGACTACCCCACTGTGTGCTCCGGTTTCCAAGTCGGTTCCCCGGGTCGGTACCGGCGGGCCACTACCCTGTCTCGGACCTCGGTTCCACCGAATTGTCTTCCCGGCTCCTGCAGACGGAGACCGCCGTCTGCCTCCTAGCCAAAGGCACCAGGGCTGCTACCCTGATACCTGTAAGTTTACTTCAGGCCTGACACACAGGCCTGACCTCCACTCTCCTTTAACTCTCAAACTGAACTGACTGTTTAACTGAACTGTTTCTTTCCCGCCTCGGGCTATCTAAACTCCTTGGTGGGCATCTTCCAACCGCCTGGTTTCGCCCCCTGGTGCGTCCATTCAGCCCTGAGTGGGGTGACTAGGGTTTTGAAGGTTGGCTGATGTCACCTGTGAGGCAAAGGTGTAGTCACAGGCGTCACACTCCCCCTTGGTTAAACACAGACCGTCCGCGAGCTGTCCGACCACCACCGGTTTATTTTTGTTAACTGGAAAAGATAAAACGGGAAAGCATATTTACAAGTATAATAACATTTTTTTTTTAAACCCATAAACAACCACTGTATTGGTTGAACATCAGTGACACAAGGTCCAATAATTGAATAAATTCATTTATTAAGTGATATATTCATAAACATTCAACAAGGTGTTTCAAAGAATGACAGTATAATACTGAGGACGCTTAAGGGCGAAACACGTGTCGGGGATCTGAGTCGTGGATACAGCACTGGACGCTACACCTTCAGGTACATTACCAGTCATACTTGTCTTGCACATTCTTTGCTATTTATTGCCTCTACAATACTCCAGTGGCATCTGGCTATATTTATTATGGGCAATACTTAGTTTTGTGCCACTAATCTCTACTTTACGTTGCTCAGCATATTTCTAGTACTATACTTTTCACTGTCTCATTATTGACAGCTTATGGGTTCCTGTTCCCAATGGTTATTATCTATTAATTGCTGTGCTGACTATTGTGGTTATTTAATCTTACTAATATTCTTGTACCTCTAGTACTTTTTGTCACCTTATCGTTGATATTGACAGTGTGGTCATGTCTATTCTGGTTTGGTTGTGATTTAACATTCTTATTACCGTATTATATGGGATGCCATATTAAAATTACAATTTATTGGTACCTAGTGGCATTCATTCCCATTTATCTGTAGGGTCATTCCCATACATTGGTTTATGGGTTGGTTACACGTTATACAGAAATACACGACCAATTGTCTTTTTGTGAATGTGACCTTGTATAATTTTTGGTGTACAGTGCATGTGTCCATTAGTCCCGAGTATTATACTGTCATTCTTTGAAACACCTTGTTGAATTTTTATGAATATATCACTTAATAAATGAATTTATTCAATTATTGGACCTTGTGTCACTGGTGTTCAACCAATACAGTGGTTGTTTATGGGTTAAAAAGTCTTATTTCAGTGTGGTCTGTGACAATATGACTAACATAGGACTAGATGTTTAAGTATAATAACATATATACATTCATGAATATTTGTGTTTCTTCCCTTAACGGGAGGCATTTTACTTAAACGTTGCATAAAACATTTTTTTTAACCGGGACGGGACAGGGTCCTTGTCACCTTTGCCCACCCAAACAAACCTCGCCTTGGTACCACCGCTAAGCAATGGTGCGCACCCCTTTTCCCCAGTCCAGGAAACTGGTTCGGGTCCAGGTTTTGCCCACACGGGCCGGGTAATAAGTTCCTTACCCAGCAGTCCTGCACAGGGACCCCACGTCCAGGGGATCCCTGACCCAGAGGGTCGTCACCGGTCTCTCTAGTGACAGGACCTCGGCCTACAATTTCCCGCAGGCCCTTTCTCCAACCAGCCTCTCTAGAGACTGCGGCATGTGAAAAGGGTGGTCTGTTAAAACATTTAACTTAACTGCCGGTACAGCTTCCTCTGGCAACTGTCCCATAGACCACCACAGGGCAGCACGGGTCCCCAATGCCACCATCATTCACGGGTGACACTGTCCAGAAAGACCCCGTCTTCCACTGCCTGCAGTGCGGGTATGATTGCTCCTCCAAACCGGGCTCTATCTACAGGAACTGTCCCCACTCCAACCCAACTTCTTGTCGTCCTCCACCGGGGCTCCGACCCCTGATGGCGCCCTCTGGGGCTCCAACCACAGTGGCGTTCAACAAGTCGGACAAAATTCTCCTTTCCTTCCACCCCGTGTGCTGGGTGGCATCTCCCGGGGAACTTGGAGACGTTCAACAAAGGTCAGGCAGTCAATGTAACAGGAGCGGGTCCTTTGCTTAAATCTTTTCAACTGTAACCTTTTAAACTTGTGGGTAACTTACAGGTTCCGCTACTACTGCATAGGGCCGTACGGCTCCATTTTCGGTCGGGACACCGGGCTTCCCATCCAGGTGCAGTACATCCCGGGACTTTGGACCTCCAACGGGAACGGTGGTGGAATCGTGGATGGCGCCGCTTCTTCCAGGAGCTCCACTACACGGGGTTCACTCGTAGCATGCATAGCAGGCCCCATCTCCCAGCTAATCAGGGACGGCACGGGGGTCTGTGTAGCTTTATCCTGGCCTGACACGGCTGAGGCGGCCCGCTGTTCACGGGCCCATACCACGGCAACCATCCACCGGACTTCCGCCTTCCAGTCGAGCACCTGCTGCAGCGTTTGGGCTCTCAACCGGATGCAGAATCTGGATAACTCCTGCTCCAGCCAGGCAGCGGTCCCTGCAGGTAGCCGATTCGAGCTCGGCTCCTCCGCATCGAAGGCCACTCCGCCTCTACCACTTCGGAGCCCTGCCACTCCGCCGTTGGAGTTAGGCGTGGACATCTTCCCGCTTCTCCCCCTTGGTCTTTTCTTGGCACTCCTCTCTTAGGCCGGTAAGTTTCGTTTTGCGACTTCTGGCCTTGCTTTTCGGCCATGTTCCCAGGGGGTGGGGCTTCGGCTTTTGCGCCCCTTTGCTCGGGGAAGAAGCTGCTGGGCGGGAATTCTTCGCGCCCAAGATGGTGGCAAGATGGCGACTTCTGGAAATTTTGCAACAGATCACCGCTGACTTCAATACAAGGCGCACTTCCACAAGGTAAGTTATTGGGTAAGTATCCTGTTCATGACGCCAGATTTCGGGGTGTGCCGCCCCCGTGCCAGCAGCCTGCCGCTGGTCGCTTGGGTCCGGGCTTTCCGGTGGGTGGCTCGAGGGTCTCCGGACCCAGGGGATCCCACGGACACTCCGAATGAAAAGGGTTGGGGGGATGGTGGATGTCGGACGTATATGTACGGGCTGGGCAGTTCGAAGTTCGTGACGCCACCCACGGTATGTGGTGAGTTTGGACACCACCGCTGCAGTTACAGGGCACCCGGGGGAGATGTTGTGCAGCCAGTTGTTAACCCCTCTGTTGGCAGGGATGGTGGCCCTGGGACCCATTGGGATTTGTTGGTGCAGGAAAATGGGCGACTGCAGCATGCTGGTGTACTCACTATTGAAGGAAACACACGAGTCTCTGGTAAACCAAGGTGATGGTGGTCGGTGCCCGCAGTTGGCTGTGTTCTGGTTCCCCCACCCGGCTGGTGGTCTTTGTCTTTCTCCCGCACCTTTTTAGAATGGTGGACTGCCTGTGCTTGCAACTCCAGGAGTCCGCTCCCGGCTGGATGTGGCCTAAGGAGCCCTTGCCCGCAGACGCTGGCCCATGGGATCTCTGAGCCTTGGCGTTGACCTTTTATCCCCCTCGGTGGGCTGTTGTCTTCTAAATGGACTTTGGGTGGGACACGACCTCTAGTCCTGGCCTCAATTGGTTAATTAGCTGGTTTCAGTCGCTTCTGGTCCCGGCTTCAGGGTCCGAGTACCCCCTGTGTGCTTCGGTTTCCAAGTCGGTTCCCCGGGTCGGTACCGGCGGGCCACTACCCTGTCCCGGTCCACCTCGGTTCCACCGAGTTGTCTTCCCAACTCCTGCAGACGGAGACTGCCGTCTGCCTCCTAGCCAAAGGCACCAGGGCTGCTACCCGATACCTGTCAGTTTACTTCAGGCCTGATACACAGGCCTGACCTCCACTCTCCTCGAACTCTCAAACTGAACTGTTTTCTTTCCTGCCTCGGGCTGTCTAATCTCCTTGGTGGGCGTCTTCCAACCACCTGGTTCCGCCCCCTGGTGTGTCCATTCAGCCCTGAGGGGGGTGACTAGGGTTTTGAAGGTTGGCTGATGTCACCTGTGAGGCAAAGGTGTAGTGCAGGGGCCTATTTGTAACTACCTGGCCCGGCCAGGGCGTCACACGATCAGACTACAGCTGAGGAGAAGAGGGCCGGAACTGCGGAGGGGAGGGTCGAAACTGCAGAGGAGAGGGAGGGATTTATCTCCCTATCTCCTCCGTTGCCGGCTTATGCGAGAATCGCACTGCTCTCGCGTTACACCGGTGTAACGCGAGAGCAGTGCGATGTTTCTCTCGCATCCATAGACTTGCATGATTGCGAGTGGAATAGGATCGCATTCCACTCACAGCATGCTGCAACTGTTTTCTCGGTCCAATTAGGGCTGAGAAAATAATCGCTCATGGTAGCTGCCCCGTAGAGTAATATTGGTCCGAGTAGAATGTGATTTTTTTATCGCATCACACTCGCACCGTTTTTCTCGCCGTGTGTCCTAGGCCATATAGTTCAAAAAGCTAGCAATTAACAATACGGGAGGAATCCAAAAAGTTGGTTAACAGAAAAAAAATTCCTAAAACTTACAAATTTATTAAATATGCTTTAAAAACACAATAAGTGAAGATATCAATGAAAAACTCCATTAAAAAAGGTTTACAGACAGGAAACCAGTCGATATAAGGAAGTGAGAGTAAATTTATACAATATACAAATACTACAGGGCCCTATGAATGTCCCTAAGGGAAGGAATACCAAAAAAATCAAAGGCATCCAGCTCACCTGTTCCTCCAAGTGCACAGCATCTGTCCAAGGCAATCCAAGAAAAACTTTGTTCCAGCACATATGGAGTAAAAACCTCTTTTATTGGAAAAATTGTACTAAAACACACATGGATGGCAGGTGAAAAAAAGACAGCAAACTGGCCCCGGAAACACAGGTTTACGTGTTTTGAGGCTTGCACCTCTTCATCATAACCTCCCTAAGGGAAGGCCCTACCTTGCTGCGGAAGACTGCACCCTAAAAAGCGCAATTGGCGCCACCCCCGCTCACTGATGACTCTCCCTGGGATTCCCTAAGGAGTCCCTAAACTAGAACCTGCCTGTACCAAAAGTTATCAACAAAATCAAGATTTGACTGTGAGGGGTTAAATAACCAAAATAGCCAAAGCAAACCCCAAAATGAGTGTAGTCACTGCAGATAGCCAAATAGAGTCACAAAAAAAGCAAAAGTCCCTAAAAATTGTTTAGGGTTAACTGTTGCGCACCACAGTGCCCAGCCAAAGAATTTCTGGGACGTTCACAACCTACTCATGGCCTCCTGATGAAGCTGAGGCTATGTGTCCACGTTCCTTTTTACCTGCTTTTTACCTGCTTTTTTGCTGCTTTTTCAACTGCAGCGTTTAATGCCAAAATGGATGTGTTCTGCTTTTCAAGCAAAGTCTATGGGAATTTGGGTTTCTTGTCCGCACTATGCAGTTCGAACTGCAGCCTTTTTGTGGCAGAACTTTGGACAAAAACTCAGCTTTGCAGTGTAAAACCCAAATGGCAAAAACAATTGACATGTCAATTGTTTTTGCCATTTGCGTTTTGAACTGCAAAGCACAGTTTTTGCCCAAATTTCTGCCAGAAAAAGGCTGCAGTTTGAACTGCATAGCGGACACAAGAAACACACATTCCCATAGACTTTGCTTGAAAAGCAGAACACATCCATTTTGGCATTAAACGCTGCAGTTCAAAAAGCAGCAAAAAAGCAGGTAAAAAGCAGGTAAAAAGCAACGTGGACACATAGCCTGAAGCACAGAAGAAATGTGTTGAGTCCGTCCTTCTGAACAAATACATCAATAAGGAAAGTTTTTTGTTTTTTCCTTTTTTTCATTGGTTTAACTTCTGATTGTTTTGCTCATCCTTTTGAAGTTCCATTTATTTCTTTCACCGGCATGTCTCTCCGTTCTCCAAGCCTCCCAAGATAAATGAATGGCCACAAATCCATACTACAGGTTTAATACCATCTTGGAAAGAGAGAAAATTGTTACCAAAGCAATAACACTGGTCTAATATACCTGAAGAAAAAACACTCAGCACCGCAATTATAAATGCACTGAATTTCAGAATTGGCAAGAATTGGCAAGTAAAGGGACCAATAATGAACAAATGAGTACCAAATTTCTAGATCCGAGGCCGAGAAGCAATTAGGAAGGAGTGATAAAATTATTTCATGAGAGGGGAACCATCTTCGTAAGGTAACAAAGAAGGGCCAAAACCGGTTAAAGAAAAGAAAGATAAGTAGCTGTCGCGGGCGGGGAGGAGGGTGCCGGCACCGCGCTCACCCCTCTGCTCGGGTCCGGCTGCTGCTGCTCAGTGGTGGCTCGAGCGGTGGGCCGGATCCCGGGGGTTCTCGAGCGGCACTCCTCGCCCCTGAGTGAAAAGGGCGTTTTGTTGGGGAGATTGTCCGTGACGCCACCCACGGTTGTGGTGATTTGTAGCACCACCTCTGCTCAATATGGGGATCTCGGGAGTGGTGATGCGGAGCAGCCAGGTGTTGTGTTGCCCCTCCGTGGGTAGGGGTTGGTGATCCCGGGGCCCGGTGATGGGGTGAAAGGGTGCAGGGCCTGGTGGGCGCAGGGACGCGGGGGCAGCGCCGTGCCTTGCGGCACTGTGGTACTCACTCAGCCTGAGACGTTGACACAGTTTTACGGTAAACCACACGGCTGGAAAGACGGTTCCCACGGACGGCTGCACTTGCTCTCCCAGTAGGTAACGGTGATGTCCCTGTGACCTGCACCTGATGTTTCTAAGTTGGTAGCGATGGGTTCCCACCGGTAACCCGCTCCCCGGCTTGGATATGGGCCAGAGGAGCCCTACTTTGCCCGCAGACGCTGGCCCTGAGGAGCTGGTGCCCTGGCGGTGGCAGTGTTCCTCACTAATGGTTGGACGGTTGTCTTCAATCGGGACTTGGTTGTTGGGGGATCGACGTCCCCTTCACTGACGGATTCGGCAAATTATGGCGACTCCTAGCCTTGCCGGGGTCCGAGAGGCCCCTGCCCTGGTGCTGACTGTCCTTCGTATACTGCTCCAGACCGCCGGGCCACTACTCGACCGCGGTCCTTCCAGCAACCTCCGAGCAGTCCCCCTCCAGACGATCACCGCTGTTGCTGACCTTGCTGACCTGTCCTGCACTTAGCTGGACTCACTTCAGGCCTTTCTACGCTCCCTTTTGTTCCTCTTCTTCCTTGCTCCACTACTACTTCACTTTCACTTAGCTCCTTTACCACTTCCTTCTACTTCACTCCCCTGAACTGCACTCCTCCTCAGACTCTAGTTTGGCTTCAACTGCCTGGCTCCTCCCGCCTCCAGGGCTGTGAACTCCTCGGTGGGCGGAGCAAACCGCCTGGCCCACCCCCTGGTGTGAACATCAGCCCCTGGAGGAAGGCAACAAGGATTTTGGTAGCTTTGATGTTCCTAACTGGGATGTAGGGTGTGGTGGTGTGATGACCTGTGACCCCTGGCTTGCCCAGGGCGTCACATAGCAAATAGGGACAGGGGATAATTGGTCTAAGGATGCTAAATAGTGGTACCTAAGAACCAATATCTGAAGGCTCAGTTGTTTCACCTTCGAATCCGAATGCAAAAAAAAAACAACCACAAAATTGACATTATCACAAGAAAGACCTCTGGAACTTGTCACGGAAACAAAATTATATTATTCCACTTGTACTCCTGTGATCAGCACTCCTCATGTCTCCAAGTATGCAGGAACCAGTGCTTTAAGAGGTGAGCACCTACTTATATATATGATGCAAAAAAGCCTGTGCACCCACTTTTACATAGACTGGTGTAAAATAAATAACACAATTGCTAACCTATATTTCCTTTATTTTGAATTTTTACTTTTGACATAAGCAGCAAGTATATATTTTTTTAATATTTATCAGTTCTTATAATTTCTGGAAGCAAACACTTAATAGTGAACATATAAAGTGATTGCCAATGAATACCACTCTGCCCATGTGTTATTGTAATCTAACCACGTCACAGAGCCACCAAAGACCTCACCAGCATCATCGACTATACTCACCACTTCCTACATGAGGGATGGAAATGAATACCCTCCACTTGGACATTGGGGCAAAACTCTCAAAATATAATTAAAGCAAGAAGGAGTGTCAGCAACAATATTTCACCAACTAAAACATAACGGGCCCAGAACCAAAACCCTAAAGAACAATAACGCAATAACCTAGTGAGCTATATTACCGAGGGGTGAGAGGGGAGCTATGACAAATGGTTTAAGAATCGCAATTCTCATGTTAACAGGCTAAAAGCAAAAACTATCAATCCAAAGTGTGGTGTCAATGGGAGACAACACAGCATTGTAAGGTAAATTAACAAAACCCTAGGACACCGGAGACCCCTTAATACTAGAAGTCCCAGAAATTTTGATCTCCCCCCTGAAGTCCTGAAAGAGGATCAAATGACATACAATAAACTGAATAGAACTAACTAGAAACTAAATGGCTAAACTCAATGGAAAACAACAACCTCCTGCGGTGCGACAGTAATGGCCTTAATTACAGAACAAAAGACGGTGATTATAGGATGTTAGCTAAAATCCTTCAGGTCATTCGACCCGTCTCTGGGTTCCAAAGGTAGAAATGTTAAATGACCCCTCCCTGGGACTTCTAGTGTTAAAAGCAACAGAACTGGCCGGGTCTAAAAGAGATAATTTCCTGATATTTGAACCAGGGGGCTGAACAAGTAAATAAAGTATAGGATGAAAGAGAATCTATCAAACTATCAGGTTGTCTCACCCTAAAGTGTTATACAATACTGTGATGAGGGAAATTTAAACTGTTCACTACTGGGACCAGAACCTAAAGCGCTCTGTCTGTAAGAAGCACACTTACCAATAATCTATATACAGAATCACAACCAAAGACCAATTGTTGAAAGGAACAATATATATTTCTTATAATAAAGTCGAATTTGGCCAATTTAGTCCAAAATGGTAGTATCGCAGTATATTTGGGATATTCGGGAAAAAGGAGTTTGGGTGTTGAAAATGGAAACACGTAATGAAAGTGGACAGCTTCTACAATGTTGCAGTCATGGGATAAGTGCCCTATAATATTCTTTAAAGGGAACCTGTCACCAGATTTGGCAATTATAAGCTGCGGCCACCATCACCAGTGGGCTCTTATATACAGCATTCTAACATGCTGTATATAAGAGCCCAGGCTGCTGTGTAGAACGTAAAAATCACTTTATAATACTCACCTGAGGGGCGGTGACAGGTTCCCTTTAACACAGTTTTCATAGTAATTTCTAAAATGTTAGCAATATTTTTTAAATGCGAAGAAAAAAGCGATTACATTCCACTATTCTTACAAAATAAGACTATATTGCTAGAGATACCTGATCTAATTCCCCCCATGGGACAGAGTCATCTACAGAAGCTGTTATGTATTTCTCCCACTCAGTTATTCAGGTAATATATGTATGGAGCAGCAGTGAGGAGATGGTGCAGACTGAACAAGCTGTAAAGCTATAACACTGGTACCCAATTCTGAGTCTTTTTATAAGGGTTTTCTCATGAACAAAGTTAATTTTAATCAATAGATCTTAGAATAATAATAAGCTCCACAATTGGATGTGTTTAAAAAAAATGTTCCTGCACTGAGATAATCTTATATATGTGCCCTTGCTACAGTGGGGAAAATAAGTATTTGATACACTGCCGATTTTGCAGATTTTCCCACCTACAAAGAATGGAGAGGTCTGTAATTTTTATCGTAGGTACACTTCAACTGTGACAAACAGAAGGAAAAAAAATCCAGAAAATCACATTGTGTGATTTTTAAATCATTAATTTGCATTTTATTGTATGAAATTAATATTTGGTACAGAAACCTCTGTTTGCAATTACAGAGGTCAGATGTTTCCTGTGGGTTTTCTTAACCAGGTTTACACACACTGCAGCAGAGATTTTGGTTCACTACTCCATACAGATTTTCTTTCAGGTTTTGGGGCTGTCTTTGGGCAACATTGAGTTTCAGCTCTCCCCAAAGATTTTCTATTGGGTTCAGGTCTGGAGACTGGCTAGGCCACTCCATGACCATGAAATGCTTCTTAAGGAGCCACTCTTTAGTTGCCTTGGCTGTATATTTCAGGTTATTGTGATGCTGGAAGACCAAACCACGACCCATCTTCATAGGGATGGAGGTTGTTGGCCCAAATCTCGAGATACATGACTCCATGCATCTTCCCTTCAATAGGGTACAGTTGTCCTGTCCCCTTTACAGAACAGAAGACCCCTACAAAAGTATGATGCTTCTACCCCCATGCTTGATGGTTAGGACAGTGTTCTTGGGGTTATGGTCATCCTTCTTATTCCACTAAACATGGTGAGTGGAGTTGATGCCAAAAAGTATTTTGGTCTCATCTGAGCCCATGACCTTCTCCCATGTCTCCTATGGATCATCAAGAAGGTCATTGGCAAACTTCAATGGGCATGGACATGTGCTGGCGTGAGCAGGGGGACCTTGCAAAATCCTGCAGGATTTTAATCCATGATGGCGTAGTTTGTTACTATCTGTAATCTTTGAGACTGTTTTCCCAGCTCTCTTCAGGTCATTGACCAGGTCCTCCCTTGTATTTCTGGGTTGATTTCTGACCTTCCCCAGAATCATCCTCAGAAAATGAAAGAAACACAAGATGACTTGTGTCATGAATTGTGACAACAGTTGTTGCCTTCTCACCAAGCTGCTTGCCTATTGTCCTGGAGCCCATCCCAGCCTTCTGTAGGTCTACAATTTTGTCCCTGGTGTCCTTAGACAGCTCTTTGGTCTGCCCTGTTATGCCCTTTGTTGTTCTTTCCATGACCAACAATCCTCATTTATTCTTGCACAAAAAAAACAACATTTATTCAAATATAATCATATCACATTCTGGAACATCAATATGACTCTCCGATCTCTATGTGAAACACACACACAGACACACACAGCACATACATACTAGCCTTTCTCCTCTTCAGCTCTAAACTACTGCAGTTACGAAACCTTTGGTGACATCATGGTCACATAACGGTCCTTAAGCAGTGTTAACCTCGGAAAAGAAACCCTGGGGGCCCTGAGATTTTGCCCAGTTTGACTTCCCCTAATGCTGGTTGGCTGTAACTAGGGCTTATTTTTTGAGTAGGGCTTATATTTCAAGCAAAAGTCCTGTAAAGTTATGCCAGGGCTTATTTTTAGGGTAGGTCTTATTTTGGGAGAAATAGTGTATGCCCTGACATTCTAGAATTTGTCTGTGCAGTTTAAAAGTTTTTCCGATACTCAAAAAATTTTATGCAAAAGGTTTATAAACAGCAAAATTAGTTGCTTCCTGATGTTCTGATGTGTTTTCTACCTGAAATGTGAGTTGGTCTTAAATGGAGTCACAATTGATGCTTTTAGTGTTTATCCTCTGCTTTTGTGATTAAATCCGTAATTATCTTCCTTATCCCACTGACTATGGTATACAACTTTATACAACACATGCCTCTTATCTTCCCTAGTACCTGATCTCTAGCTCCCTGTTCTAGTGGGGTAATGTTTTTCACGCTGAGTATCAAATAATGCAGTTGTAAGGGGATGGTGAAGAGAAGACACACTCAGGTGACATTTTACAGTATCGTCAAGTAAACATCGCCATCTGCTGGTCAAGAAGAGCAAGCAGGAGATACAGAGTTCAGCGTGTGTTTCCTTGAGGGAAGAGTTTAGAAGAGATGCTGGTCAAGTGACAGTTCTGTCATAGATACTAAATAAAAAAAGACATGGCCAAGATGGGGTGGAGTTGGTGTGCAGACATGGAAGACAGCAGTTGTGTGAGCAGCGGAGCAGGCTTACAGATAAACATCCATGACCTGAGTTGGAAGGAGAAGATCCCCATTACATCAGACCAAAGAGAAGACCCAGAAGAAGACCAAATACTGATTCCAGGGGAAGAAACCCATAATATTAAGTGGGCTTTACACGCTGCGATCTCTAGCGAGATCGCAAGCGATCGTACCCGCCCCCGTCGATTGTGCGACACGGGCAAATCACTGCCCGTGGCGCACAACCTCGCTTAATCCCATCACACACACTTACCTGCCCTGTGACGTCGCTCTGGCCGGCGAACCGCCTCCTTACTAAGGGGGCGGTTCGTGCGGCATCATAACGATGTCACACAGCAGGCGTCCCATAGAAGAAGAGGTGCGGAGATGAGTGGGACGTAACATCCCGCCCACCTTCTTCCTTCCGCATTGCCGGGGGAGGCAGGTAAGGAAATGTTCGTCGCTCCTGCGGTGTCACACACAGCGATGTGTGGTACCGCAGGAATGACGAACAACATCGCTAATAAGCAGAAAACGATTTTTTGTTTCAGGACGACATATCTGCGACAAACGATTTTGACCGCTTTTGCGATAGTTTAAGGTCGCTCATAAGTGTCACACACTGCGATATCGTTAATAACGCTGGATGTGCGTCACAAACACCGTGACCCCGACGATAATTCATTAAAGGGAACCTGTCAGCAGAAATTTCGCCCAAAACCTAAAAGATTCCCCCTCTGCAGCTCCTGGGCTGCATTCTAGAAAGGTCCCTGTTATTATTGTGCCCCATGTGAGACCAAAATAAAGACTTTATAAAGTGGTACCTTTTTGTATTCAGATACTGTAAATGTGACACGGGGGCGGGCTCTCTGCCGTCCGTTATTCTGCCTCCTGGTCCTGTATGCCACCCCCATCGCTCCTTTCCATAGCTGATGCACCGCCCACTGCTCCAGCCATCCCCGCGCATGCCCAGTTCTAGTCTCACGGGACTGAGCAGTGTGACCGCTTGTGATGTGTGCGCAGGCAAGTGATTATGGGCGGGGCTGTGATTGTTATCAGCAAGTACCCGCCCATAATCTCATGAGCGCGCAAACCTCACCAGCGGTCACACTGCTCAGGGTAGTGCTAGACTGTATGGGCTGCTTCCAGGGATGACGTCCCTTTTGTCACGTGATAGTATTTTGAACACGCCCCTATCACGTGACAAAAGGGACGTCATCCCTGGAAGCAGCCCATACAGTCTAGCACTACTCTGAGCAGTGTGACCTCTGGTGAGGTTTGCGCGCTCACGAGATTATGGGCGGGTACTTGCTGATAACAATCACAGCCCCGCCCATAATCACTGGCCTGCGCACACGTCACCAGCGGTCACACTGCTCAGTCCCGTGAGACTGGCACTGGGCATGCGCGGGGATGGCTGGAGCAGTGGGCGGTGCATCAGCTATGGAAAGGAGCAATGGGGGCGGCATACAGGACCAGGGGGCAGAATAACGGACGGCAGAGAGCCCGCCCCCGTGCCACATTTACAGTATCTGAACACAAAAAGGTACCACTTTATAAAGTCTTTATTTTGGTCTAACATGGGCCACAATAATAACAGGGACCTTTCTAGAATGCAGCCCAGGAGCTGCAGAGGGGGAATCTTTTAGGTTTTGGGCGAAATTTCTGCTGACAGGTTCCCTTTAACGATATCGTAGCGTGTAAAGCCCGCTTTAGACTCAGGAGAAGATCTCCGTGACATCAGACCCAGGAGAAGACCCAAAAAACACTGAACAGCGATTCTAGGAGAATACCCCCGTGGTATCAGACCCAGGAGAAGTTAATACCCCACCGAGGAGAAGATTGGAGTGAGCTGGCTGTTGCTTCATGTCCAAGGGATATGATATGTCTTGGGGACTGGGGCCTGGCTCCAGTGAAGAGGTGGCGGACGTACTAGTTGCGTAAGATCACACACTAACATTGGATTTTGCTCTAGCGGGTTGTGCCATAACCCCTGTTAGTGCCTGTGTGCTGTTTGTTCGTATTACTTAGATAAGTGGTGATTGAAACAGAAGGAGGGGTGACACTGATGCTTCTCTGACAGAAAAACTAGGATTAAGCTAACATTAACAATACCTGTTATTTATTAATATAAGTGACAAACTGTAAATAGTATTGCATTTATACCCTGTATATCTGTTTTGCCACATTTGTTATCATGAAGTAAACTGTTTCAGTAATCATCACCTGTGCCATTCCCTGATCACATACTCCAGGCACTATTTCTGTAAAATAAATACCTGTTTGTTACCACTGAGTCATCCTTTTGTGTCGTTATTTTCTGCGGCGTTGCATTCTGGTAACCTGTTTTCACAGTATACAGCACAGAATAGCAGAGCAGTGTCTAAGTAATGGATCTACCATGTGTGAGGAAACATTAAAGGGAATCTTTCAGCACGTTTTTGCTATGTAAGCTGTCGCCAGCATGCTGCAAGGGTTAAAACATAATATTCGGGGATGCCTGTCTTGTCAAGGTCCAATCTGTTGTTCATTTGCTCTGTTTAACCAGCTGTTCTTATCATTGTTCGGACTACAATGTCCTGCGTGGCAGTCCGCCACGCCTCCTCCTCTTATTGACATCTTACTGTCAATGTATAATCTCCATAGAGAGCCTGGTGTTGCCTGGACAGCTCTAAATCTAACATTTCTGATTGTATCAAAACGGCTGCACCTAGTAATCTAAATGATACATCATTGGATTCAAGATCTCTTTGCCTTCATCATGTTTCTCTAAAGCCTGCTTTACACGTTGCAATTTGTTGTGCAATCACGTTTGCGATGTGACACACCCAGATCGCATATGTGATCTAATGAGATTGCACGTAGGTCGTTCATTTGCTGTCATACGTGCATTAGTAGTCTATGTTAAATTGATCAATTTTGTGTGCGATCCTTTAGATCATGTGTTCTGTGACGTATGCATTGGGTACCCTTTTTTTTTTATTTATTGACTTGCCAAGCGTGTGTAATGTGTAGGGATGCGTTTTTACTATGTCATCTGCCATTCAGCTCTGCTACATGGCCGCTGACAGCAGACACAGACAGCCATGTAGCAGAGCTGAATGGCAGATGACAGCAGACACAGAAAGAGCCGCACGATCAGAATGAACTCGGGTTAACTTCAGCCGACTTCATTGTCATGCTGCGGCTCTGTCTGTGTCGCATCCTGATTAGCGGACAGCTGTGAAGGACTCACCGGTGACCGCTAATCTCCTGAGTGACTGAATTGAGCAGCCCTCTCTCATACTCACCGATCCCCGGCGCGGCGCTGCACAGCATTCACACTGCTCCGGCGGCTTTTACTATTTAAAAATCCGGCCGTTCATTAAACAATCTCGTATTCCTTGCTTTCCCCGCCCACCGGCGCCTATGATTGGTTGCAGTGAGACACGCCCCCACACTGAGTGACATATGTCTCACTGCACCCAATCACAGCAGCCGGTGGGCGTGTCTATACTGTGCAGTGAAATAAATAATTAAATAATTAAAAAAAACGGTGTGCGGTCCCCCCCAATTTTAAAACCAGCCAGATAAAGCCATACGGCTGAAGGCTGGTATTCTCAGGATGTGAAGCTCCACGTTATGGGGAGTCCCCCAACCTAACAATATCAGTCAGCAGCCGCCCAGAATTGCCGCATACATTAGATGCGACAGTTCTGGGACTGTACCCGGCTCTTCCCGATTTGCCCTTGTGCTTTGGCAATCGGGGTAATAAGGAGTTATTGGCAGCCCATAGCTGCCAATAACTCCTAGATTAATCATGTCAGGCGTCTCCTCGAGATACCTTCCATGATTAATCTGTAAATTACAGTAAATAAAAACACACATCCGAAAAAATCCTTTATTAGAAATAAAAAACACAAACATATACCCTCGTTCACTACTTTAATAAGCCCGAAAAAGCCCTCCATGTCCGGCGTAATCCAGGATGGTCCAGCGTCGCGTCCAGCTCTGCTACATGAAGGTGACAGGAGCTGCAGCAGACACCGCTGCTCCTGACAGCTCCACGTAGCAACTGAAGACAGCCGCGCGATCAGCTGAGCTGTCACTGAGGTTGCCCGTGGCCACCGCTGTATCCAGTGACAGCGGGTAACCTCAGTGACAGCTCAGCTGATCGCGCTATTCCCTTCATTAGCTGCGTGGAGATGGCAGGAGCGGCAGTGTATTCTGCAGCTCCGGTCACCTTCATGCAGCAGAGCTGGATGCGACGCTGGACCATCCTAGATTACGCCGGACATGGAGGGCTTTTTCGGGCTTATTAAAGTGGTGAACGAGGGTATATGTTTGTGTTTTTTATTTCTAATAAAGGATTTTTTCGGGTGTTTGTGTTTATTTACTGTCACTTACAGGTTAATCATGGAAGTAATCTCGGGGAGACGCCTGACATGATTAATCTAGGAGTTATTGGCAGCTATGGGCCAATATTGCCAAAGCACCAGGGCAAATCGGGAAGAGCCAGGTACAGTCCCAGAACTGTCGCATCTAATGTATGCGGCAATTCTGGGCGGCTGCTGACTGATATTGTTAGGTTGGGGGACTCCCCATAACGTGGAGCTCCCCATCCTGAGAATACCAGCCTTCAGCCGTATGGCTTTATCTGGCTGGTTTTAAAATTGGGGGGGACCGCACGCCGTTTTTTTTAATTATTTAATTATTTATTTCACTGCACAGTATAGACATGCCCACTGGCTGCTGTGATTGGGTGCAGTGAGACACCTGTCACTCAGCGTGGGGGCGTGTCTCACTACAACCAATCATAGGCGCCGGTGGGCGGGGAAAGCAGGGAATACGAGATTGTTTAATGAGCGGCCGGCTTTTTCAAAATAGTAAAAGCCGCCGGAGCAGTGTTGTTAGGGCCAGGTGGAAGGGCAGACCCAGGAGGTGGATCCACTGGACCGAACTCCTTGATGATGGTAAGGGGTCCGGTAGCTGGAGCACTACAGGTAGCAGGGCAGTCCGTGCACAAGAGTATAATGGAGAAGTCCCTGGGACCACGGAGTCACTGATGGTAGTCCGGGTGACGGAGCTCAGGTTCGGAAGCCGAGATGATGTCAGGCGGAGTCCGGAACCGTTGGAGCGAGATGACGGGTCACCACAGGGATCAGAGATGGTACGGACTGTCAGGATGGCAGATAGGCAGCGTTCGGGGTGCGGGATTCGGCAGGACCGGATGGCGAGGCAGGATCGGCTCTAGAAGAGAGATACGTAAGTATGGCAAAGAGACACAAGGAGACCTGACTCCTAGCTTGGGAAACACGAAGATCAGGCCCCGCCCACTTGGATATTAAACCCCTTTATACCCTGTACCTGTGTGCTTCATTTCCTGTCAATGGACGCTGGCCCTTTAAGAAAGGGTCAATGACCGCGCGCGCGCCCTAATGCGCATGCGCGCGGCCCGGGTGCCAGAAGCCAGAGCAGGAAGCTGAGAGGAGGAAGCAGCAGAGCCGGGCTGGGGCTGAGACGCCGACGGGCGCCGGGAGCGGGGGCCAGAATGCCTGGGAAGCGCCGGCAATGGATGCTGGAGAGCGGGGAGCGGCGGAGACCGGACTGAAGAACCGGGGAGCGAGGCAGGGGAGCCGGGGAGCGTGACAGGTGAGCCGGGGAGCAGCGCAGGGGACCCGGGGAGCGTGACAGTACCCCCCCCCACGCCCCCTCCCCGCAACCGGGACAGGAAGGCACGGATCAGCGGAGTACCCACATTCTCCCGGGGCTCCCAGGACCTATCCTCAGGACCATACCCTGCCCAGTCCACCAGGAAGAACTGTCGACCCCGTACGGTCTTCATGGCCACGATATCCCTTACCGCATAGATGTCGTCATCGGCAATAGGAGGAGGAGCCGAACTGGCAGCAGCGGAGAAGGGACCAAGGACAACCGGCTTGAGCAGGGAGACGTGGAAGGAGTTGGGTATCCTCATCGTGGCCGGGAGCTGTAGCTTGTAGGAGACCTCATTGATCTTGCTGAGGACTTTAAACGGCCCGATGTAGCGAGGACCCAGCTTGTAGGATGGTATCTTCAATCGGACGTACTTGGAAGCAAGCCAGACTAGATCTCCAGGAGAGAAACACGGAGGGTCCAGACGTCTCTTGTCTGCATGTCTCTTCATCCGCAGGGAAGCACGCCCAAGGGACGCCTTGACAGAGTCCCAAATGGTTGCAAAGTCACGGGCTACAGCATCAGCAGCAGGGACATCCGAAGAAGGAGATACAGGCAATGGGACGGAGGGCTGAAGTCCGTAAACGACATGAAAGGGAGAGCTGGAGGAGGACTCACTGACGTGGTGGTTATGGGAGAATTCAGCCCAAGGAAGAAGCGTGGACCAGTCGTCGTGATGGGCGTTGACGTAGTGTCGTAAGAAGGAGGTCAAGATTTGATTGACCCTTTCCACTTGGCCATTAGACTGAGGATGGTAGGCAGAAGAAAAGTCCAGAGTCACTCCCAGATGTTTGCAGAGAGCCCTCCAGAAGCGGGAGGTGAACTGAGTTCCTCTGTCGGACACGATGTGTGATGGAAAGCCATGCAAGCGGAAGATGTGATGTATATAGGCGTCCGCGAGTTCCTGAGCAGAGGGCAGTCCAGCCATAGGGACGAAATGAGCCATTTTAGAGAACCGCTCCACCACGACCCATATGACTGTGTGTCCGGAGGACAATGGCAAGTCCGTAATAAAGTCCATTGCAATGTGTTGCTACGGAACTGAGGGTATAGGCAGAGGCAGAAGACGGCCATATGGCAGGTGTTTGGGCGTCTTGTTCCTGGCACAAGAGGAGCAGGCAGAGACAAAAGCAGCGACGTCCGTGCGAAGGGATGGCCACCAGTAATGACGTACAATCGCACTCCATGTTCTCTTTTGACCAGCATGACCGGCTGTTTTCGAGGCATGGCCCCAGTGTAACACTTTTTGCCTATCAGTCTCAGAGACATAGGTCTTCCCGGGCGGTATCTGGGCCAGGGTGACAGGGGCCACCGGAATGATTTTACTAGGACAGATGATGGGTTGGGATGTCTCCTCCTCCTGCTCCATGGGCATGAAAGACCTGGACAAGGCATCAGCGCATACATTCTTGTCCGCGGGTCGGAAATGGAGCTGGAAATCGAACCTGGCAAAGAACAAAGACCACCTGGCTTGCCGTGGGTTCAGTCGCTGAGCGGACCGCAGGTATTCCAGGTTCTTGTGGTCCGTGTAAATGATTACGGGATACACTGCTCCTTCCAGAAGGTAGCGCCATTCCTCCAGAGCCAGCTTTACTGCCAATAGCTCTCGGTCACCGATGGTGTAGTTGCGTTCAGGCGCTGAGAAGCTCTTGGAGAAGAAACCGCAAGTCACCATCTTCCCGGAGGAGGACTTCTGCATGAGCACTGCTCCGGCTCCCGAGGAGGAGGCATCCACCTCCAAGGTGAACTGGCGGTTTAACTCCGGACGGTGGAGCACAGGAGAGGAGGCAAATGCCCGCTTCAGAGAGCCAAACGCGGCGTCGGCCGCAGGTGACCAGTCCTTTGGATTGGCCTCCTTCTTGGTCAAGGCGGAGAGAGGAGCGGTCAGAGCAGAGAAGTGAGGGATGAACTGGCGGTAGTAGTTGGCGAATCCCAGAAAGCGTTGGATTGCCTTCAGTCCAGAAGGAGGAGGCCAGTTGAGAATGGAGGAGACCTTCTTTGGATCCATCTGCAGTCCGGTATCGGAGATGATGTAACCCAGGAAGGGGAGAGAAGACTGCTCAAAGACACACTTCTCGTACTTGGCGTACAGACGATTCTCTCTCAGTCTTTGTAGAACCAGCTGTACGTTCTCTCTGTGGGTCTGGAGATCCGGAGAGAAGACAAGGATATCATCCAGATACACCACCACACAGACGTAAAGAAGGTCCCGGAAAACGTCGTTCACCAATTCTTGAAAGACTGCTGGTGCGTTACACAGGCCGAAGGGCATCACGCAGTATTCATAGTGCCCATCGCGAGTATTGAACGCGGTCTTCCATTCGTCCCCAGAGCGGATGCGGACCAGGTTGTAGGCACCCCGAAGGTCCAATTTGGTGAACACACGAGCTCCTCTAAGCCGGTCAAACAATTCGGGGATGAGCGGCAGAGGGTACTTGTTTTTCACGGTGATTTGGTTCAATCCCCGGTAGTCTATACATGGGCGTAAGTCGCCTTCTTTCTTCTTAAAGAAGAAGAAGCCTGCTCCAGCAGGAGAGGAGGATCTCCGAATGAATCCCCTTGCCAGGCTCTCTGTGATGTAAGTAGACATGGCCCTTGTTTCGGCTGGAGACAATGGATATATCCGTCCTCGAGGTGGTGTTGTTCCCGGGAGCAGGTCGATGGCACAATCGTACGGACGATGTGGCGGAAGTACCTCAGATTCCTTTTTATCAAAGACGTCCGCGAAGGACCAATAGGCCGAGGGCAGTCCCGGTAGGTTCTCTGGAACCGGAGGTCGTCGGATGGGTTGTATGGTCTTCAGACAGTTCTCATGGCACGAAGAGCCCCATCGGGTGATTTTACCAGTGCCCCAGCTGACTGATGGTTCCTGTGTCCGTAACCAGGGAAGTCCCAGCAGGATTTGATGGGACATGTGTGGGAGGACGTAGAGAGCGATGTTCTCGGTGTGCAGGGCACCGATACGCAGTTCGACCGGCCTGGTGATCCAGGAGATGGTGTCAGAGAGGGGTCTCCCATCCACAGAGGCAATCCTGAGGGGTTTGTCGAGTGGAGTAACAGGCACCTGGTACTTGTCCACCGTGGCCTGCTGGATGAAATTGCCTGCTGCCCCAGAATCGAGGTACGCCTCAGCCGTGAACCGCGTCTCTCCCGTTGTCACTTGCACAGTCCACGTAACCGGGTCTGAGAGAGTCCCAGCACCTAGGGTGGCCTCTCCTACCAACCCTAGGCTTTGGAGTTTCCCGGCCTCTCTGGACAGGAGCGTAGCAGGTGTGTGCCCTCTCCGCAGTAGAAGCAGAGGCCCTTGGCGAGCCGCTCTGCTCGACGTTGTTCAGACTGCCGCACACGGTCGATCTGCATGGGCTCGTGGACGGAGATACCAGATGCCGTTGACTGTAGTACGGCGGGCTTCTGCGGAGGAGAGGAATGCCGTACCGGACGTCTCTCACGGGACACCTCTTTGGATCGCTCCTGAAAGCGAATGTCCACTCGAGTCGCTAGGGTAATCAGGGCATCCAGGGTGGACGGTACGTCACGACCAGCCAGCTCATCTTTAATTCGACCCGAGAGTCCTTCCCAGAAGGCGGCGGTTAGGGCCTCGTTGTTCCAGCCGAGTTCCGAAGCCAAGGTGCGAAAACGGATTGCGTATTGACCCACCGTCAGAGTCCCCTGACGTAACCGGAGAAGAGATGAAGCAGACGCGGAGGCGCGTCCGGGCTCGTCAAAGGTGCCACGGAATGCCTGCAGGAACTCCTGGATGTTCGAGGTCACAGGATCCTCCTTCTCCCACAAGGGGTTCATCCACGCCAATGCCTCACCCTCAAGATGGGACATGATGAAGGCGACCTTGGCTTGGTCGGAGGCAAACAAATGCGGCAGCTGCGTGAAATGGAGGGAGCATTGGTTTATGAAACACCTGCAGGTCTTGGGATCTCCGGCGTACCGGGGTGGTGAGGCCAAACGAAGTCTGGAAGCATCCGAAGAGGCTGCCACGGGGGCTGGAGCCGTGGATTGGCTAGTGGAAGCCCGAGATGCTGAAGATGTAATTGATGCTTGTAGCGTGTTCAGGCGGGCGTCCACCGAAGTCATGAAGTTCAGCATGCGGGTCTGGGTCTCACGCTGGCGTTGGAGTTCCTCCTGCAGGGCTGCTAGTGCTTCAGCGGGATCCATGGCCTGATCTTACTGTTAGGGCCAGGTGGAAGGGCAGACCCAGGAGGTGGATCCACTGGACCGAACTCCTTGATGATGGTAAGGGGTCCGGTAGCTGGAGCACTACAGGTAGCAGGGCAGTCCGTGCACAAGAGTATAATGGAGAAGTCCCTGGGACCACGGAGTCACTGATGGTAGTCCGGGTGACGGAGCTCAGGTTCGGAAGCCGAGATGATGTCAGGCGGAGTCCGGAACCGTTGGAGCGAGATGACGGGTCACCACAGGGATCAGAGATGGTACGGACTGTCAGGATGGCAGATAGGCAGCGTTCGGGGTGCGGGATTCGGCAGGACCGGATGGCGAGGCAGGATCGGCTCTAGAAGAGAGATACGTAAGTATGGCAAAGAGACACAAGGAGACCTGACTCCTAGCTTGGGAAACACGAAGATCAGGCCCCGCCCACTTGGATATTAAACCCCTTTATACCCTGTACCTGTGTGCTTCATTTCCTGTCAATGGACGCTGGCCCTTTAAGAAAGGGTCAATGACCGCGCGCCCTAATGCGCATGCGCGCGGCCCGGGTGCCAGAAGCCAGAGCAGGAAGTTGAGAGGAGGAAGCAGCAGAGCCGGGCTGGGGCTGAGACGCCGACGGGCGCCGGGAGCGGGGGCCAGAACGCCTGGGAAGCGCCGGCAATGGATGCTGGAGAGCGGGGAGCGGCGGAGACCGGACTGAAGAACCGGGGAGCGAGGCAGGGGAGCCGGGGAGCGTGACAGGTGAGCCGGGGAGCAGCGCAGGGGACCCGGGGAGCGTGACAAGTGTGAATGCCGTGCAGCGCCGCGCCGGTGATCGGGGATCGGTGAGTATGAGAGAGGGGGTAAGAGGGATAGATTGACATGGACAGAGAGAGAGGGACAGAGATAGTGACCGACTGACAGAGATTAGTGAATGACAGACATTGTGAGGCGCTTCAGAACGCAGCTTTTCAGCTGCGCTCTGAAGCAGACCTTTTTTAAGCTGCGGTGCAGAGCGCACACCTGTGCACAAAGCCTCAGACATCAAAATCGTATGAGGGATGTCACACGTTTCAATTGACTAGGTTGGTACAACAAAACGTCCAATGTATGAGGAATAAACGACGTGTATGCGATCACCGTATTTACGTTCAATCTTGATCGCACGTAGGTGTCACACGCAAATACGTCACGAACGATGCCGGATGTGCGTCACTTACAACTTGACCCCAACGACGGATTGTGAGATATATTGAAGCGTGTAAAGCGGGCTTAAGATGAGGTAGCAAAAACCTTGAGACAGATTCCCTTTAAGTAAGTACACAACTAAATAATACCAACATGGACATATAGAGCTATATAAATAATGGCAGAGGTAAAAAGAAATCTTGGAAACTGTTATCAACACACACAGCAAGCCAAAGCAGCATATTGGTGCTTTTCTGTTTTTTTGGGGGTTTTTTGTTTGTCTTTTTAAATAAATTCAGACTATAAACCCTTCACTATTGTTAGATTAAATTCTGAATAAGTGTTCTAGAAAAATCATAAGCTGCAACATGCGCAATACAGCAAGTTTCAATTTTGATATATCGGTGATTAGCCGATTTCTTCACCTGCAGTTCTAACACAATTGCTGCAATCTCCTGTAATGTACTGTATGAGATTGTGCACATTTGTAAGGATTAAGTGCACTATTTCTGCATCTCTTGCCAGGAAAAACACAGCTGGAAAACCAGGCATTTTGACGTATTTCTTGTGCTTTTTTTGTTTTTGTTACAATTTGTTACAATGGGAGAAATCTGCAGGAAAACCGCTGAAAGAAATGACATGTTGCAAATTTCTTTCTGCACCAAATTTGCAAGGAGAAAATACTCAATGTGTCGGTACGGTTCACTTGCGTTTGTCACAGACAAGTGCAATTCGATAACACATCAGATTGCACCAGTGTAAAACTATGGGGCAGTGTCCATCCGCGATTGATTTTTCATATCATAGCGGCATGCGGAATGAATCGCAGCATGCTGCGTTTTGCAGGGAGTCTGCAAATTTTCCCCTTCGGTAGCAATTATTTACCGTACGTGAATTATTGGGAGGATTGTTATATTAACAATGAATCTAATCCATTTCTCAATGAAATTGTCTATTATTTTAGATTTATAGATGATGGATTGGTTATATGGGACGGTTCCTGTGAACTGATTCCTTCTTTCATTGACTACTTAAATAAAAATCCTTTCAATATAAAATTTACGTATAATTTCAATCCCAACAATATAGCTTATCTTGATCTTCTGCTCACCGCCTCTTCTACCACAGGCAATGTGTCGTGCACCCTGTTCCGCAAACCGGTAGCTGGTAATTCCATGCTACATGCAGCAAGCTGCCATCCCAGACACATTAAAGAGAACCTACCCATGGGTGAATTTGTTCGAGCAAATAGAACTTGTTCTCACCAAGCAGCTTATGACAAAGAACGTGCGCTTATTCAAAAGCGTTTTAAAAACCGGGGATTTTCTGCTCCCACCATTGAGCGAGCCAAAGCTAAAGTTAATTTACATGGTAGACAAAAATATTTTGCCTACCATGCTAATTCTGATAATTTTTCTCCTTCCCAAGTTACTTTTTCTACTAATTATAGTATTAATTACCAGCAGATTGTCAAAATAGTCAAAAGGTATTTACATGTTTTATTTTCAGATGAGATTACCAAAAAAATACTTAGCCCCGGAATAAATTTTGTCTCCAAGCGGGGTTCCACTTTAAGAGCAGCTATTTCTCCCACAGATTATACAAAAAAATTTTCCAAAAAATCCACATATCATAGCTGGTTTTCTATTACAGGTTCAGGTAAATCTTGTGGACTTTGTCCTTTTATGTCTAATAAAAAACTATTACCAATAAAACATATGTTAATGAACAATTTTTTTAATTGTGGAGACAATTTTGTCATTTATGCCATTACTTGTAAAACCTGCCAGCTCCAATATATCGGCTGCACGAGTCGTGCGTTACGCACCAGGATCACAGAGCATCTGTATGATGCCAAACACATTTCCAACCATACTCCATCTAGTGTTTCTCAACATGTTAGATCCGTACATCAGGGTAACACAAATCACCTTGACGTCCATGCCCTCAAGAAAGTTTATGGTAATGCAAGAGGTGGAGACAGAATACGTTTACTTCATTACCTGGAGGCTTTACTAATTTTTCAAATAAATACATCCTTTCCTTTGGGATTAAATGAAAGGTCTGATGTATTGTATTTTTATTAATAATTAATGAATGTATTTTTATGACAATTGATATTCTTATATTGATTTACCATTATTATCCCCTGCACAATTTTTGCATAATTAATTAACGTCGTCATTTCCTTTCTGTTTTGTACTATTTAAATGCATCTATGTTGTATCTCGTGATGATCATGACTAAGGACGATCGCGTCTGAAACGCGTTGATCGGAAGAGATATGTTTTACTCTTTTGAAATTTTAAAATAAATGTGAAGTTTTATCTACACTTCTGAATTTTTCTATGGTCGTCTTGTGCCGGGGATCCGCCTTTGTTTGATTGTCTTCAGCCTTCCCTATCCAGCGAGCACCGTCCGGATTCTCCTCTTGGAATTTACCCTGTGGTGGTGAGCTGAAACACACTTTTTCTAGTTCCTGCAATCATAACATGGCCACTAACATGCGATTTTCCTACTTATGATCACATAACAACTGGCTTTTCTTCCTGCTTCTCACAATGAAGCAGGGGCTATAGCTTTCCAATGAACATGAAGAGAATTAGGAAGAGCAGCTAGTCAGTACGTGACTGTAAGGGGTACTTTGCACACTACGACATCGCAGGTGCGATGTCGGTGGGGTCAACTCGAAAGTGACGCACATCCGGCGTCGCTGTCGACATCGGAGTATGTGAATCCTTTTTACTACGATTAACGAGCGCAAAAGCGTCGAAATCGTATGATCTGTGTAGCGTCGGTCATTTCCATAATTTCGGAAGGACCGATGTTACGATGTTGTTCCTCGTTCCTGCGGAAGCACACATCGCTGTGTATGAAGCCGCAGGAGCGAGGAACATCTCCTTACCTGCCTCCCGGCTACAATGAGAAAGGAAGTAGGTGGGCGAGATGTTTACGTCCCGCTCATCTCCGCCCCCCTGCTTCTATTGGCCGCCTGCCGTGTGACGTCGCTGTGACGCCGCATGACTGGCCTCCTTAGGAATGAGGCGGTTCGCCTGCCAGAGCGACGTCGCAGGGCAAGTAAGTGCATGTGAAGCTGCCGTAGCGATAATTTTCGCTACGACAGCTATCACAACATATCGCAGCTGCGACAGGGACGGGGACTATCGCGCTCGGCATCGCTACCATCGGCTTGCGTTGCCTTAGTGTGCAAAGTATCCCTAAGTGCGCAAATTGTATATGATTACTCAATACTCAAACTTCTTGAGAAGAAGAAGGGGGCGCCAAATTGAATTCTTGCCTTCTTGCTGCGGGTGCTGGAAAACCTAGATCTACCTCTGCTTTAGTGCTATATCGGATCATTTCCATGGTAAGGTTAGTAAAGTTGAACACAGGCAAAGGAGCTCACCACTCTGCTAATCCATTCTGCTTATTCTGTTTAGTGATCGGTTTGGTCTTAGCACTTTAACTGCTCCAAAAAATTTCATACATACCTCTATAACAGGTTAGACATTTTCTGAAACTAGAAGAACACTACCTGTACAAGACTTTTTCACTTTATTTGTCTAAACTCTGTACACACCCAAACCTAATCATGAAAACCATAAGCTTTACTCCCATGTACATGCAACCTGTGCAACACTAATATGGATAATGTATGAGTGATATATGTATGGACCTATTCTCTCCTAAAAGTAATGCCCATAACACATATGACTGTTGTGGCCCATGACATGTTTTGTTGCTCGTCCAAAAAAAATCATTAAAGAAGTTTCGTGACTTTTTATTAAAAATAGCTGCATCATATTCAAAAAAATTATATAAAAAACAACATCACTTACCTCCTACGGTATTTCCCCAACAATCCAGCACTGAAAATCCCTCAGGTCTTTATTTTCAAGCTGCAAACAATGATGTATAATACCATCATATGACTGCTTCACTGGTATCACCGAGTGATCACCGTGACTGCTAATGTTACTGATTGGATCAAGTGCTGACTTGTGGACAAAAAAACAACAACACAGGGTCGTCTGAAGAGGCAAACTGGTTCGATAAGTGAATTAAGAGGTGAATATTATTATTTTTTTAATTTTAATTAATGCATTTGTGTAATGATCCAGGACCGGTTTTCTCTGCTCCAAAGTTTCCCAGACCCGGCCTGGTTATGTCAAGGGTTAACTCCCATTAGCCTCATTCCAGTTTCAGAAGACACTATATATGGTTCCTGAACCTGCATTCCTGTGCTGGTTATAGTTTTGCTCTGCAGCCTGTGACTGGCTCTGGTGAGATTTCCTGTTTGATCTGACTCCTTGTTATCAAGCCCTGACCTGTACCCTCCCCCGTTCGTTAGTCTGTCCCAGTTCCAGACTTCCCACTCCTGTTAGTTGTTTATCCATCCTGGTTCATCCTCCTTCCCGTGTTTGTGTCTCCTCACCCTCCGGTCTTGTCTTCTGTTCCCTGTGCCCTTTGTGTTTTCCTCTCCATACCTGATCTTCCAGCTTCCGACTTCGACTCTGTTTTCTGACCTGATCTTGATCCTTGCTTTGCAGTGACTTGACTTTCCTGGCTAGACCCTGACTGCTTGACTACTCTATTGTCCCCCGGTGGGTCGCCTGTGAACTGCCTGCTGAAGTTACTCAGCTGTACTTCAGCTGTCTTTCCATTACAGTGTTACTTTTACTCTCCTTCACTACTCTGCTGCCACCTAGTGGAGAATATGCTGTACTACATCTTACTAGCCCTTTGTACAGCATGACAATTTGCTTTTCTTTAAGGACTCAAACAACCCCTTAAATGTTATTACAGCTCAGGCTCACTAAAGCCAACAGGACTGAGAGGTTCTACATGTCCTAGCCCATAGACAAGGGCTTTGCAGTGTTGGCTCTTGCTCTGCTATGGCTTTGAAGCACTACCATTCGCATTCATCAGAGGATATTCAGCCTACAGTATTAATGTAGCTGCCCTTTAAACATTTTTCAGACCATTACATTCCAAAATCTATTGTGTTTCCGGCTAAATCAATTAGTTTTAGGAGAATAATAGGCATTTACGATAGAGAAACGAAGTAGAAATTAAATAAATTTTCAACTGGAGACAAAGTACATCAGAGTTCACCATTATAAAGAAAGCCAAGGCAAACTCAATATAGATGAGGAGAATATTCATTAAAAAGCTTTTAAATGTTTCCATGCATCAGACTTTAATGACAATGTCCTAAGGACAATCTTCATACAAAATGTTCCTTTTTGGCTACTAGCTAAATTTGCAACTTTTTAATACATTGAATAGAGAAAGAAGAAGTAATAATTTACTCTATGATAAGTTTTCTCTAATGTAGTTCTAGACGGATTGTCCTGACGTCTGTCTATATTCAGATATCCCACCAAGGACAACATCTGCAAGGAGTTTGGATGTTCTCCCCTTGTTTATGTCGATTTCCTTCGGGTTTTTCGGTTTCCTCCCACACTCCAAAGACAAACAGATAGGGAATATAAATTGTGAGCCCCAATGGGGACAATGATGATTAGATCTGTAAAGTGCTGTGGAATTAATAATGCTATATAAGTGAGTAAAATAAATATAGCAAATAGTTGATACGGTGAATTCAATCAATACCTTAACTAGTCCATCAGAAAACTCTGTCCACAGTCCGGTCACTCACAGAGACTGGGTCCCGCCTCAGTGATGTCGGGTCAAATTCCAATTCCGGAAGTTGATGTAACATCATCAGACATTAGAGGTCACTGCATCACTGGACACGTGATGGGGGATGAGATGTCACGCTTCCCGGTCCCCTGGTCCCGTTCTCCGGTCCCCGTGGCCCGCCTCCCGCTCCCTGACGGCGTCCCCTGCTCACCACTCCGGTCCCGGCCTCCTCGTCCCCGCCTGCGGCCCCCATGCGTCCAGCTCCCCGCTCCCGGCGCTCCTCTGTGACGTGGGACTCCCAGCCGGGCGCTCCTGCTTCCTCCTCACCGCTTCCTGGACTGGCTTCTGGCACACGGGCCTCGCGCATGCGCATTAGGGCGCGCGCGCGGTCATTGACCCTTTCTTAAAGGGCCAGCACCCAGAAACAGGATATTGCATAGACAGGTACAGGGTATATAAGGTTTCTCTTTCCTGGTGGGCGGGGCCTGTTCTACGTGTTTAGCAAGCTAGTGTTCAGGTCCCCGTATTGCTTTGCCTTGTGCTTTGCCTTGCATTAACCCTGTCCTGTCTCGTAGGGCCTGTCCTGCCACGCCAGTCGCTCCGAACCAAGTCCATCCCTGGACCCTGACGGTGACTTCGGCGGATGCCCCACCACCTCAGCAGCTCCGCCAGTCTCCAGTCCCTGGCTCCGTTCGGTGACCCGTTCCATCGCTCAGCAGGTTCCGGATCCCGCCTGACCCTACAACCTGGCCTCGGACCCTGAGCCTCGTCACCCGGACTACCGTTCAGAACTCCGTGGGTTCAGCATCATCCACCTTTCCTGCTCCTCTACGGACTGTCCAGCTACCTATAGTGCTTCGGCTGCCGTGCATCAGGACCCTCTGGCGGGGTGACCGGCCTGGCTGCCTCCTCAGGGGACATCGGTGTACGGTCCAGTGCTTCCACCACCCGGACGTAACATGAGAGGACAGCGATAGAGCAGCTCAGAGGCAGAATTGACAACAGGAGGTATTTAGAAAAGCCTTCTCTTTTAGCTTTACATCAATGTGACCACTATGCTTTGTAGTGGACCACCTCTTTAAGTTTACAATTAAAGGGGTTGTCCAGGTTTGAGAAGAAACTCTACAGTCACCAAAGGTGACTGCAAGCTTCTGAATGGTCACAACATATGCACTTGGACACTTTTATACTTTTAGGATTCTCCCTTGCCAGTGGCGAGAATGGATGGTCATGTGAGCAGAAGTATGAGATTTGTAGATTTGTGGCCACATTCTGACTAGATGTGTCCGTCCTCGCTCAATTCATTCTATTTGGCATGTACCTGCATGTATGTAAATCACATAGTTGTGATTTTGTGACCATCCACTCTCATCGCTGGCACCAGAGAATCCTCACTACATGCTGCGTTTCTTGTCAGAATCAGAAGACTGTAGTCACATAGATTGACTGCAGACTCATCATAAACTTGGAAATCACCTTTAATGCGCCTATCAAATAAGATCATAGTAACCTTGGCCTTAACTTGTCAGATGGCACAATACTTTAACAAATCATGTATCACCTAATCTTACAAATAATAAACTGTTACATATGTACATGATAAGAAAAAAAAAATAACACAGATATACATCACCAGAAGTACAGAAATGCATACCAGAACTCCCAGCAGTACAGAAATACATAACTAGTACTCCCAGCAGTACAGAAATTCAACTTCATAACCACTAGTAGTACAGAAATTCATCATTAGAAACATCAACAGTACAGAAATTCATCACCAGAACCACCAGCAGTACAGTAAGACATCCACAGAACCCCTATCAGTTCAGAAACAAAGCATCAAAACTCTCATTAGTACATGAATACATCACCAGACCATCAGAACATGGTACATCATTTGTAATGATAGGGTAACCACATGTACATTTGTATCGCATGAACCTACAAGTCCCAGTACATACTTAAGAATGGTATGGATATACTGGGAGTTGGTGTTAGCAGTCATCATCAGACTACAGCCTACAGGAATCACAGTATTGATGAGATGTAATTTGTATCACAAATAAACATTTACATTCGGTTACCTTATAGATAACATTGTCTCTGTTCAGAGTCGTTCTCTTTCTTTTCTTCATCTTGTCCAGATGCCATGATGACTTCTCACATCAACAGATCGTCTCTGCAAACTTCCATCTTCCCCGCTCTGTTGCAGTACATAAAGGCACAATACCATTAAAAATAACATTGATTATAAAGTTTTTAAATAAAAATATCTGCCCTATGCTGTGCCAATGAATACATTATTGCCCCCTACTGTGTTCCCTGCTGAATATATGACACGCAGTGTCCCTCTTATGACACATGTCCTCCAAAATGCACTCTCCTTTCCATACTGAGCCCTCTCTCACACTGTCCTTCACACTGTCCATTCCCCACTATACTGCCCAGTCTCTATGCTGTGCCCCCTCATCACACTCCTCCCTTCTCAGCATAGTGCTCCTTCCTTGCTGTGGCCTCACACTGTCCCTTCTCCATACCGCCCTCCCCACACTACACAGTCTCAATTCTGTGTGGTTTTTCTCATACTGTCTCCTCACCACCTTCATGCCCATCTCTTCTCATACTGTAAATGCATACACACTCCTCACTCTCCATAATGTGTTTGCATACATTGCCCCCTCTCTCCTCATACTGTGTCCATTCGAATCCCCCTTCACTCCCCATACTGCGTCTGCATACATTCTCCACCCACTTCTCATACTGTGTCTAGATACTTTCACCCTCTCAGTCTACATACTGTCCGCTTGACAGCTGGCTCAAAGATTGATCGACTCCCACTACTAAGGGTGGCTAAACGAAGCGGCTGAAGAGACCCCTCAGACCGCCACATCAGGAGGCCCGACAGCACAGCCCGCCTGGTGCCCCGCTTGCCCCTTCCTGGATACGCCTCTGCCTGTGGCTTTGTGGATCCTCCTCACAATGTTAACCTAAGACTATGTTCACATGCAGCAATCGTGCTGCATTTTTCTGCAGCCAAACTTGCTCTCTAGACAGTAAAAATTATGCATTCAAAACAGCTGTTGTGTTGGCATTTTTGCAGCAGTTTTGACAATTTTTTTGCAGGTTTTTTTGGATGCTTGTGTTCTTTGTCTACAGTAAATGTTTAATAAAGTTAGTTTTAATCACAAGAATGCTTCAAAAACAGTCAAAATGCCTTTGTGTGTTCTTACTCTCTTTGCTTTCTATGGGTATAAAAAAAAAACACTGAATGAATGGACTTGCTGCCAATTCAAAAAATGAGGCATTTTTTCAATTCAGTCAGGAAATAAAAATATTATTGAATGTTCTCAGTGAGCGGAACAAAATTATAATCTTGTGATACCTTTTAATGGCTAACTAATATAAAATAAAGTGATGTTACAAAGCAAGCTTTCGAGACATCTCAGGTCCCTTCATCAGGCATGGTATGACAAAATATCTGAAGAAACACAAATATATGCTTAATATCACTTTATTTTATTTTAGTTAGCCATTAAAAGGTATCACAAGATTATAATTTTGTTCCTCTCACTGAGAACATTCAATAATTTTTCAACTGGCTAACACGGTACCAAAACCTTTTCACTTGGAAATAAAAACAAGCGCGTTCATGAAATTTCTGAAATATCATAGCGTGTGCTGGTACTGTAAGGCTGTGTGCACACGCTGTTATTTTTGCCGCCTTGTTTGGTGCAGTTTGTTGACGAAATCTGCATGTATTTCCGTCCCCCATCAAAGTTTATGAGAATTCAAAAGTGCTTACATAGTTATATATAGTTACTAAGGTTGAAAAAAGACCTAGGTCCATCTAGTTCAACCTTCCTCCACCAGTGCGCATCTTGTTTTTTTTTTTGTCTGCAGTTTTGGGTTGGCAAACTGAAGCATGTCAATTCTTTGTGCGTTTTTGTCCTGCATTGTTTAGCCCTTCCAGCAATCGATTTCACTAAAAAAAAAAAAATTTGTATTGAAAATGCTCAAAAAACGCATGTGTGACGCCCTGGCCTATCAGGTCGTCACAGGGTATTGTGCAATCTGCCCTCTGTGCAATATCCACCTCCTCCTTGGTTATGGGTCCCCAACTAATGGTGTTGCCAACATTGGCCAATCAAAATCCTAGGAACACTCTGCACCACACCCACCAGACACACCAGTGGATGGCCTGAGTGGAATAGGGTTGCCCACTTGGGGGGTTGGTAAGGGGAGGTCAGGAGTGTCAGGAGTAGGTCAGTGAGAGAGTCAGAGAAGGAGAGAGGAGGTCAGGAGCCGTGCTCCTTGGAAGCAACTAGGTAGCAGACGGTGGTCTGGGCCTAGTAGGAGCAGGACCCCCAGTTGCAGGGGATCGTGACAAGGGGCATGGAACTGTCGAGAAGGACAGCCAGCGGCCTTGTACCATCACCGGGCTGGGATCAGGGTATCACGGGGTACATGTACCCTAGGTCAAGGAGTAGCTTCAGGCAACCTGACAATTTACCCGACGAGAACGGAGCCTTCAAGATCCGCTCTCCATCTGCTCCAGAATTGGGGTACTAGTGCAACGAGGGGGATAGGACTTTCCACAAAAACGGTCTAGAAAATCCCAAGTGTGAACCCTGAGAGCAAGCTCCCACAGTTAGCCACACTGGCGAGCGGGACCCGACTAGTTCTACACTACCGGGACCAACTGACAAGTGAACTTAGTGCCAGGAGGAAGGTCATGGATCAGCAGGCAACATCAGTAGGGACGGGACCTAAACTAGCTCCCCTCAGCAGCAGAGGTGTCCATAACTTTGGTTTACCAAGTTGTTGGTGTCAGCTTTATGGACTGAGTGAGTACGCAAGTGACCCTTTCACCCCCAACGGCACTCCCCAACATCATCACCGAGTTCCGGGGCATCCCCCCTACCCGTGGAGGGGTTAAAACACCTAGCTGCCCACTCCATCGCCCCTGGGTACTCCCAGCTGCAGCGGTGGTACTCCACCTTACCACACACCATGGGTGGCGTCACGAACTTTAAATATACAATATAGGAAAAAGAAGTCCAGCACAGTCCTCAAGACTCATGGTACATGAGTAAGACTATGTGTCGAAACGCGTAGTTCTGTGGGGTCTCCATATCTGTATCCCCTGAATATATTTTTTCCTGACCGCTATATTCTTTATGGATTTTATTGGATTTCACAAATAAATATTGATGATTTTAAAGTCTACATCTTGAGGACTGCGCTGGACTTCTTTTTCCTATATCGTATACTTGGTTGCCAAGCCTTCCCTGCGCTGGGTCCACAACTACAGCGGTGAACAGCAACACTGTAAGCTGAACTTTTTTCTTTATTAAATATACAATCCCCTGTAAACACCCCCTTTTATTTGAGTGGCCGCACGACCCCCGGGTCCGGACGCCCCTCAAGCCACCGCGGATCTGGATCCGAGCAGCCTGGCTGCTTACGTGGGGGCGGCACACATGCTCATTTTGTTGTGTTTTCTGGCACAAGGTGCGTTTTTCGGCCACAAGTTTGTTGTGAACAGATTTTCTGCAGAGTGTGGATATAACCTAAAAAGCAGCTTTGAATTTGCATAAAAAGCTTTAAAAATGCTGTAAAAACAGTGTGTGAACATAGCCTAAGGCCCTGTGCGCACACTGCGTTTTTTTACGCGGATTTGCCGCAGTTTTTGAAGTTCTTCCCCAGCAAAATCTATGGGAAATCCAAAATGCTGTGCGCACACTGCGGTTTTTTTCCCTACAGGTTTTGCTGCAGAATTTCTGAAGGAAAAAAAGCAGCATGTCACTTCTTTCCGCAGGTACCTGCGTTTTTTCCATAGATAATGGTTAAAAACCGCAAGGACCAACCCGTGGAAAAAACACACCAAAACAGCAACAAAACCTCAACAAACCGTGGTATAACCGCATGCGGATTTTGGGTGCATTTTTGGTGCGTATTTTTGCTGCAGGTGCAGAATTCTGCTAGAGGGTGTGGATTTTGATAAAGAAAAACAAATTTCCCAGTGCGCACAGACCCTAAAACCCATTTTTTGTACACTGGCCTTTGGTCAATTTCCTGAGGAATAGACTTGGCAGCAGAGCTGTCTATAGAAGTATTGATAACTAATACCAGTCACAAATTACCGTTAAATTCTGGCTATTTATTTTCTTTTTTAGCGTTATATAACATAGGGTTAAAATGAGCGGAGATGTTCCAATTCAGACTTTAAAGTGAAACTTTATCAACAAAAAACTATAGAATTAGCAGCAATTTTAAATACAAATGGTATAAAATAATACATAATTGGACGTCTGCAGAATGAGGCAGAATAAGGTCGCTCGCTCCCCGTCTGCAGAGGTCCAGCACAATAAATACTTTCCAGACTGTTACCGAGACGTCAATAAAGTCAATTCAGCGCCAAGTAATTTTATCTCACTCACAGGACGCACTTCAGATATGAAGAATCTCAAAAATGAGATGGATGCTAAGAAACAATGCTGAACGCACTTACTGCAAGATACAGAAAAACAAAGCTCGGGGTACAGTATATGGATATATGGAATATTCTATATTTAACCATGAAAGCGCTATAAGATTCCTGCAGCAGAACAATAAATTAATGTATCTCCTATTCTGAGCACATCTTCACTCTGTGCTTGGAGATGATTTCTGTTAATGCTTTGAGCAGATGGAAAGGTATATGGCTGCCCATCAGACTACAAAGGATCTGTTAATAGTAACTGTAGCCATGGATATACCAAGGTCTGTATAATAGTTGTATACACAAACAGTAGACCAGGGTAGGTGCACACTCTGTGTGTTCATTTAGTTTACGGTATTTCTAGAATTTTACCCGGTCTACACTAAAATGTTGCCATTGGCCCCCAATCATCAGACAGAGGTCAAAAGTGTGTTCTGTAGGCCTTCCTTTGTCCAATAGGCTGGTCTTTCCTAAATAGAGGGCCACTGCAAAAAAACCTATACCATGTGGTATCCGATTTTAACAGTGGGTCCTTCTTATGGCTCTATGCCTTAGCATACATCCTGATTGTGGCCACTGCCAGGTGCATATGTGACGCCCTGGACTAGCCAGGTTGTCACGGGTAGTCCCATACACACACACGCCCCCCCTCCTTAGAAAGGTGACAGCAGCCAAACTACAAAACCTTGTCACCACCCTCCGCGTTTGATGTTCACACCAGGAGGGCGGAGCCAGGTGGTTGGCTCCACCCACCGAGGAGATCACAGGCCCTGAGGCAGGAAAAACTAGAGAGTGGAGTTAAGCTTTGACAGTGAAGTGGAGTGGAGTGAAGTTCAAGGGCAGACCTGTGCCTAGGTCTGCCATAGTCTACACCAGGTGTCTGGGTTGGAGACCAGTCACCTCTGGCAAGGAGGCAGACGGTGGTGGCCGCCTGCAGGAGCTGGGATTACAGCCGGTGGAACCGTAGGGACTGGGGACGAGCGGTGGCCCACCGGTACCGAACCGGGAAACCAATTGGAAACCAGAGCACCAGGAGGGGTACACAGACCCAGTACGAGGCCCAGAAACAATCGGGCTGAGTCACATCAACTGATTGAGGACTGGACTTAAGGACCTATCCCACCTAAGACCCAACTGAAGACAACAGCCCAACCATTAGGGTAACGCCACCGCCCAGGCATAGAGACCCGATTGGCCAGCGTCTGCGGGCAAAGAGGGCTCTCCCGGCACATAGCAAGCCGGGGAGCGGACTACCGTTGCTTAGGCATAGGAGTCAACATTTTCCACATAAGTAAGGTGCAGGAGAAAGGCGGAAACCACCAAACTGATAAGGGGAAAACTGCAACCGGCTGCGGGCACCGTTCACCATTTTGTTTGGTTTACCAGAGACTCCAGTGTGTTTGTAATAGTGAGTATAACAGTGCCTTCGGGCCGCGCACCGCGCCGCACCGCACCGACACCCCTACACGCTTCAATTCCCCTGCCTCAGCACCTCCCTTGGGCCCCTGGGACCATCATCCCCCCTACCCACGGAGGGGGTCAACACCAAGCTGCGCAACACCGTCCCCGGGAGCCTAGTCAACGGCAGCGGTGGTGTCCATCCATTCACCACAACCCGTGGGTGGCGTCACGAACTCAAATCCCCTACAAACAACCGCGGCCCCGGCCGTGGACCTCCCCACTGAAGTCCCTATGTGTAGCGCCAAACCCCCCTTTCAGAGCGACGTGACCTCCGGGTCCGTGAGGAGCTCGAGCCACCCACCGACGAGCATGGATCCGAGTGGCTCGGCAGCCGGCCGAGCCCTGGGGCGGTACACATACCTCTAAGGTACCGTATTTTTTGGATTATAAAACGCATTTTTTAATGCCACTGCTGAACATAGACGTTAAATGGCTGTTCGCCAATCACAGGCAGCTCGCTGATGTACATGGCCTTTGACAGGTCAGCTGCCTTTCAACACCACTGCTATGCGCTGCTCACTGACAACAGCACGTTGCCTCTGGTGGGTCAGTGCCTGATTGGCCATTTTATCAACCGTCATGGATATGAAGCCGCAAGAGGACACCGGGTCAGTGCAGGAACGTGAGAAGAATCCCTTTTGCGAATGGACAGGGTAGTAGACATATTAGCACATGCTTGATGCCATAGGGACCTAGGATACGGCAACACAGGAGCCCAGGATGGATGATCATAGAGGCCCAGGATGGAGGAACATGGAGGCCTAAAATGGGGGACATTGTTAAATAAAGAGGAAATTATGAGTGATACAGGGCAGTGATATAATTACTATATGGGGGAAGAATGAGGAACATACATTATTGTGTTATGCTGGCAAGTGGGAAACATAATTACAGTAGGAACTAATTTGGGGACACGTCATTTAGCATGACTGATATATTTTAGGTGCTCTTTAATAATATGAACTATATTTTTACTGCACATGTTTCATTAATCTGGTGAATATATGTACCAATACTAAGCACTTTATAATTATAGTTGTTTATTGATTGACACATTTATTTACTAATTTTTATAAACTAGTTCATACAATTAATTTGAATTCAACCTATAAACTATTGAACTAATAGATCACTGGTATAAAAGATATATATTATTAAAATATTCTAACTAAAATTCATTAATATTTGTATTTAATATATGTATATCCTTTCAATCGTTTTTAACTCATCTCTGTGTCTCTGGTTGTAATAATGTGGAACTCCATTGGAAATTTTATAATTATATGTTAAAAAATCTTAATAATTTATTGATTTCTATAGCTTCTTTGGTTTGGGAAATTAATTTTAACCAAACCATAGCGTATTATGTAATGGTCTGAAGCTTGACCACTCAGTGGGGAAATATAATTTATACGGGCACTTTGTGAATAAACAAAATGCAAAACAGTCCAAACCCTCCCTGATGTCATTAATATTAAACTCTAGATACTCTGGCTCCATTATCTCCAGTCGTTAACTATGTGTCAAACTTGTACTCTGTTCTACTGGTGCACAAGATGGTCTAAAAAATGGGTGCCACAACTTGCTTCTGCCATTTAAACTGCTGCTAATGTTTCTGCAAGGATGACTCGATGTTCCTGAGGTTGGAAGTCTAGAACAGCACACTGTGTACCCCATTGCTGTCTTGGAGAAAACCACTCTTAAGATTGTGTACAAGTTGGTTTTGATACTCCACCATGCATGCGTCCCATTCTAGGTGGGAGAAGCATTTCACAAAATTTACTCTTGTATCATGGATCTAACAGAGTGGCAACCTAGTAGTTAGCACTATATCTAATTCTAACAATTCGGGAAACATGTTGCAGATAGAGCAGCAAGAAGATGCTTCTGTGTCACATGCTTCCGTTAAGTCCAAGTCCATGGTGTGTTAGTGGTGGGGTGTAACACTCAAGCTTGCTTTCTCCATCCCCTCCCAACAACCACGGACAACAGAGAGGGGATCAATATTCTCTTCATCTCCAGTCTGCTTCGTGCCCATAACCTCTTTCTCCTCATCCTCCTCGATTTGTTCCTCATCTCCTGCACCTTCACTAACATTTTGTCTGGAACAATGCAATCCCTCGATTGCTGTACTCCACCCTCCCATGCCATCCACCTGTGCGTCGATAGTCTGGACCTTAGAGATATTGGTCTCCTTTCTGCATCCTCCTCTACTTCCTCGTCTACCTCTGGGACCACTATTGAAAGTGTGCTCCAGCATGTAGATGACCGGAATAGTAATGCTGATGAAGGCATCATCAGCGGTAACCATCTTAGTAGCCATTTCAAAACTCTGCAGAAGGGTGCAGAGGTCCTTCAACTGTGCCCACTACGCAAGTGTGATTTGCCCCAAGACTGAACTACTTTGGCCCAGGCTATGCATCATGACATTTTGCACCAGGGCTGTTGCTGCAACATATGTAGAGTGGATTTCCACCATGTTAGCACATTCAATATCAATCGGCAGTTGTGTCATGAGGAGAAACAAGAGAAATTAGGGTACCACCTCCGAGGACTGTATTGTGTATGATGTTGGGAAGGAGAAGAGGCCACTTGATGCAACACTTGCCATCCACTGTAGCACATGCTTCTGGCCTTCATCTACAAGTCGTACCGCTGTGTACCTGTCAAAGAAAGGGAGTAGAGTAGCCCATCCAGTAACAGAAGTTGTCAGTTGTCTTCTGATAGGACGAGCCAAGGTTTGTTCAGTAGAGCTTTCAGGTACATTAGCACTTATCCCACGTACACTTCGAACAACATGTCTATTTCCATTTCCACGACAACCTTGGGATCTCCCACTCATGTTTGATGAACCATTTCCCTCTTTTAACCAGCTGTTTCACAATCCTAACCCCGCACCAGTCAGAAATCTGTCTCTAAATTAACAATCACTATTTAGAGGCTGAAATAGCAATTTGGAGCTGGAGAACAGATTTTGCACCATTTAGAGACTGAAATAGCAATTTTTGGAAGTGTTACGCCCCTGACTCTATCAGGGTGTCACAGAGAACCGAACTCCTTTCTCCTATGGTGCAGAACTCACCCTCCATGGTTCTGGGATCCTAACTATTGGTATTGCTTCCATCAGCACTCAAATCCTAACCACACCTCACACCACACCCTGTCAGGCACACCAGTGGGTGGTCTAGGTGGAAAAGGGCCACCCGCCTAAGGGTCAGGCAGACTGGTGGGAGGGACATAGTCAGTTGAGTAGTAGCTCCCAAAGAGTGGGAGGTGGGAGAGTTGTAGCTCCCTGTGTGACTTCGGTTAGGTTGCAGACGGTGGTACGGTGGTCTGGGACCGGAGGAGTAGGAGACCCGGTCGCAGTGTATTGGAGAAGGATGGCCAGCCTTAGTTTTGGAGAACGGTCGGCACGGAAAGTCCAGTAACCGAACTGGTACCGAGTACGGCGGGGTACAATGCCCTAGATCAGGGAGTAGCTTCAAGCAATCTGGTAATTCACCTGTGGAGGATAGTCTCTTTATGAACTTTCCCGAAAAGCTCAGAGATCGCAGGCACCAACACAACGAGGGGGGAAAGGGCTTTCCCCTTATTAGAGAATAAATTACATTTTTGAGGTATCAGCAGCAAGGTCTGTAAGGCTATAATCACTGCCTACCTGCCTCTAATACACTACCATCACTCCAGAAGCTTGCCCTACATTAAAAGCAGAATAATAATGGATTATTAGAGAATAGAATAGCTTTTAATTAGCCCTGAAAATGACTACTTGTTTACTGTTGTACCAGCAGGTACTGTAACGCTATTGTGACGCCCTGGACTAGCCAGGTAGTCACAGCTAGAGCCCTGCACAACACTAGTCCCCTAACAAGGTGTCAGCAGCCAAACACTTTAAACCATAATCCCCCCCCCCCTCAGGGCTTGATGGGCACACCAGGGCGTGGAGCCAGGCGGTTGGCCACGCCCACCGAGGAGTCCAGAGAGCCTGAGGCAGGAAACCAGTCAGTTGGTAGCAGGATGGATTTGATTTAAATCTAACTGATTTAAATCACGATTTCAATCACGATTTAAATCACTAGTCAGTAAGGCTTGATTTAAATCAGTGATTTAAATCAAAGTTTCTACCTAAACTAGTTCTTGCTACTTTAACATGCAAGTAGATGAAGATTTTTAGAATCACTTTTTATATTACTTTTTTCTCCCCAGTTTAATGAGTTAATCATTCATATTTGGACACCACTGTTCTGTTGTACTTAGGAAGGAGAAAAATAATCCTGACCTTAATAACAATTTAAAAAGATTTATTCAACTGAAACAATAACAACATTACAGCATAAGTTATTTGCTTAAACAAACATCCATGTTTGTTAACTAATTTGGCTAAAGAATATATATATATATATTTTAAGAAACTTAAGGTCCAGTCACACTAAGCAACTTACCAGCGATCCTAACAACGATAGGGATCGCTGGTAAGTTGCTAGGAGGTTGCTGTTGAGATGTCACACTGCGACGCTCCAGCGATCCCACCAGCAACCTGACCTGGCAGGGATCGCTGGAGCGTCGCTACACGAGTTGCTGGTGAGCTCACCAGCAACCAGTGACCAGCCCCCAGCGCCGTGTGGAAGATGCTGCGCTTGGTAACTAAGGTAAATATCGGGTAACCAACCCGATATTTACCTTGGTTACCAGTGCACGCAGCTACACGTGCAGAGAGCAGGGAGCAGCGCACACCGCTTAGCGCTGGCTCCTTGCTCTCCTAGTTACAGCACACATCGGGTTAATTAACCCGATGTGTCCTGCAGCTACATGTGCACAGAGCAGGGAGCCGCGCACACTGCTTAGCGCTGGCTCCTTGCTCTCCTAGCTACAGCACACATCGGGTTAATTAACCCGATGTGTCCTGCAGCTACATGTGCACAGAGCAGTAGCCGGCACTGACAGTGAGAGTGGCGGAGGCTGGTAACAAAGGTAAATATCGGGAAACCAAGGACAGGGCTTCTTGGTTACCCGATGTTTACTGTGGTTACCAGCCTCCGCAGAAGCCGGCTCCTGCTGCCTGCACATTTAGTTGTTGCTGTCTCGCTGTCACACACAGCGATCTGTGCTTCACAGCGGGACAGCAACAACTAAAAAATGGCCCAGGACATTCAGCAACAACCAACGACCTCACAGCAGGGGCCAGGTTGTTGCTGGATGTCACACACAGCAACATCGCTAGCAACGTCACAAAAGTTGTTCGTTAGCAGCGATGTTGCTAGCGATGTTGCTTAGTGTGACGGGGCCTTTAGACTGTCAGCCCAGCCGACACATGAAAAACTTAAATACTACTGTCCCTGCTGTCCTCTGTAGCTCACTTGTCATCATCTTCATCATCATCTTCTTCTTTGTTCCTATTCATAATCTGGAAAAGAAAAACAAGCTTTCCTGCTTTATTGGGTCCCAACCGATTTCTCAATTTAGAATGAATGAGTCCAAAGGAAGAGAATATTCTTTCAACGCCTGCAGAAGAAGCTACTGCTGTTAAAAGTGAAATCATTACTTGAACAGTCTCTAAATCCAAGCGCTTAAGTGACTTCCACCAGTTTACTGGTCTGACCTTCCTTAAAATATCTTCAGCAAACATATATTTCTTGAATGGTTCCCCCTTAGCTCTTAAGTTTATTATAGTTGGCATTAAAGATGGATGATTGCTGGATACCCATGTCATAGCTAACTCCTCTTCCTCAGCACTTAGGTTTTGACCCTGATATTGGATATTGACAATATTTGCCAAAAAGTCAGTGCTTGTCCCATTCGTTTGTTTACTGCTTGTAATTTAATTCTGTCCATGTGTAGTTCTGTTTTTAAGTGTTCACTCAGTTCCTTCCAAATGTCAACAGCATCCGCAATAAAACAGCTATTTTTCTGTATTTTGTTTAAAGCTTGAGAGATGGGTTTCAGGAAGCTCAGCATATGTTCAACATTTCTCTTAAGCCCAATGTTGAGGATTTTGGCCGTGACAGTGCCATCTATTTTATCTCGATTTTCTTCACAAAGTGTCATCAGAATAGGCCAGTTTTTGATATACTGCTCAAAACAGTCCACCACAGAGTTCCATCTAACATCTTGTGGGAGCGTTAGCTTGGTTCCACCCATCCTTTTCAGAGCTGCTGCAGCAAAATGATTATTACGGAAGTATTTAGCAATTTCAACAACATTAGCCTTTATTTCTGGAACACTTAAGTCTTTGGCTAAGAGGTGCAGCAAATGAGCACTGCAACCATATGTTATTAGCAGCTTTGTATTCCCTCCCTGCTCTTCTAAATCTCTTCTCATCTTGGATACGTTTGCAGCATTGTCAGTGACCAAACTGCATACTAGACATTTGAATTTTTGTTCACATGTCGTTATAGCTTTTACTGCCACTTCTTGTAAGTATTCTGCTGTGTGTGCATTTCCTGACGTATCAGTTGTTTGTGCAAGGAATACTTTACCTTCTTCTGTTGTTATACAAGCACATACAATAGGATCATTGTGGACATTACTCCACCCATCAATACTTAGGTTAACAATTTTACCCTCCAGAGCTGTTGCACATAGCTCCATTTCTCTGTCATACACTTGATCCAGCAGTTTCCCTGCAATATCAGCTCTGCTGGGTGGACTGTATCCTGGTCTCAGTGACTGAACCATATTAATGAAATGTGGGTTCTCAGTCAGACGGAAAGAAGAGTTCGTTGCATAAATAAACTGGGCAATTTTTTCATCAATCAACTCTTTTTCTAATCTGCTAGTTCTTATCACAATCCCATCTATGGTGGTTCCAGGAGGTAAAGGTTTTTTCTTCCTTTTATGTGATGGTGATATGTGGCTGTGGGTGTCTGATGATGATGCTGCTGCTAATGAAGCACTATCCTGGATGGATAACTCTGAAAGTGTAGAACAGGATGATGGTGATCTTGGAGGTGGATAGTTTCCAGAATCCATGAATTCCCCTAAACAAAAAAAGTCAATGCTGTTATTTTATTGTTTATTATACAATTTCTGCTTATTGTACACAGCACATCACTGCCCCTGCCCCAAAATGAATATTTGTTTTTCTTCATAGCTGTACCAAATGACGGTAACATGCAGTAATAATAAGAAATATAATTTTTCTCACACATGACAGTTCAGTCTTTAGAAATAGGATTCAATAAAAATGTTTACCAACCTGAAGATCCTGCCTGTTCAGAAGTGTTTCTTTGGTCATCTTCATCACCGCACTTCTCATGATGTTGCCTCATTCGCGCCACCAGGCCTTGCATCTCTTTGTTGCATCGTTTGCATTTTGCACGCATGCCTGCCTTACCGATAGGCGAAGGAGCTTCATTAAAATATTCCCAAACTGGGTCTCTTTTACGGCCTGCTGCCATTATAAGGAAAGAATGTAATAAACCTCAGATCGTACACACAAACAGATCCAGACTTGTCTGTCTGGGGCTATGCTGCAGTATTGTGCTCAAAGTTTCACTTTCATTTTCTTGTCTGCTTGCCCTTCCTCCTCCTCACACTTAGATTCACATTCTTCTTGTGTTGTGCAGATCTATTCCACTCCAAACAATCAGAAACATATTGTCTAACTTCTTGGACTTGGCACTGAAGGGGTTGATTCTGTATTCATAAGTTTGTAGAACAATAGGATTAAGGTCTTTTTCTCAACTCTGTTCATGTTGTAATATTTTTTGCCGTGAAGAAGAGGCTGGGACCTCTGCGGAGTCAAATTCAGTTTTGAGAACTGCGTAAGTAAAGCGAGCGTCTGTGATAATATAGGAGAGAAACTGCCCACTAATCCTACAGAAACCTCTGGAAGAGCATGGCATTGTGAATGTTACACATATACAGCCTTTATTCTACTGAGTTAAACAACTCAGCTTTATCTCATGATGGAAGAACCTTTGGATGGTAAAATATTTTCCTCAAAAAGCAGTTTATTGAAAAAAATCCGATTTAAATCAAAAAAATCTGATTTAAATCAAAAAAATCCGATTTAAATAAAAAAAATCCGATTTTTTAAAAAAAAACATTGATTTTTATCCACCCTGGTTGGTAGTTAGTAGAACAGTTCAGGAAGTGAAGGAGAGTGAAAGCAGGCCTGTGCCCAGGTCTGCAGCAGTCTGACAGGTGCCAGGGTTGGAGCCCGGGCACCTCTGGCTAGGAGACATACGGAGGCCTCTGCCTGCAGGAGCCGGGAAGACGGCTCGGTGGAACCGTGGTGGACCGGGACAGGGTAGTGGCCCGCCGGTACCGACCCGGGGAACCGACTGGAAACCAGAGCACAAAGGGGGGTACTCAGACCCTGAAACGAGGTTCAGAAACTACTGGACTGAGTTAATTAACTGATTGCGGCCAGGACTATAGGTCCTTTCCCACCCAAAGTCCCGACTGAAGACAACAGCCCAACGAGGGGGATAGAAAGCCACCACTCAGGCAGAGAGATCCCACGGGCCAGCGTCTGCGGGCAAAGGGCTCCTCTGACATACACAAGCCAGGAAGCGGACTCCTGTATTGCAAGTGCAGGTAGTCCATCAACACTTAAAAAGGTGCAGGAGAAAGGCAGAGACCACCAACCGGGTGGGGCACCAGACTGCAGCCGGCTGCGGACACCGACCACCATCATCTTGGTTTACCAGAGACTTGTGTGTGTTTCTAATCGTGAGTACACCAGTGCCCTCCGGCCGCGCACCTCCCTGCACCACCCAACTACTCCCCCCAATGAGTCCCGGGGCCACCATCCCTACCCACGGAGGGGTTAACATCTTGCTGCGCAACATCTCCCCTGGGTGCCCCGTAACCGCAGCGGTGGGGTCCACCTTCACCACAACCCGTGGGTGGCGTCACGAACTTAACCACGGCTCCGGCTGTAAACCTATATCCTCCAAAACACCAGCCCTTTTCAGACCACAGGGCCCCCGGGTCCAGAGACGCTCGAGCCACCCACCAGAGAGCCCGGAACCGAGCGGCTCCTTTGCAGCCGAGCCCGGGGCGGTACACTATTACCCACTCTCACTTCTCCAGCAGAATCTCTCCCTAGTCCCTACGCTATTTCCAGATAGAATGCAGCAAATATGCCTTTTCTGGGTCTTATATAGACCCGATGACGCTATGCGGCCGACCAGTCATGGTAATGCCAGTAGTCAAGATGGCTACGACATTAACATAATTGGCAAGCAATCCCTGCATGGTTACTGCCTGATGAAAAACCAGGAAACAAGTGGAATGGGGACTTACTCAAGCATGACATATGAGCAGCATAATACTTGATCGGAAATTGAGCGTCTCGAGCACAGTAATGTACGATCGAGTGTTGAGCAGTGCCAAGCACATTCGCGCATCACTAATGTGCACCAACAAAGAGAGTCTGTCAGCACAGAATTACTGCTCAAACCACGCACAGTTGCTCCATACATCATGTTGTGGCCAAACATTTAAGTGCACCTTCCCACCTGATTGTTTTCCATCTATATCCACCCTTCTCTGGCTCTATGAAGTCAGAGCTGTCAAAGAAGAACAAGTAGGCAGGAAGGTGCACTGAACTATTTGGCCACGCCATGATGCACTGAATGCCTGTGCTTGGTTTTCATTTTGTGTTGACAGAGTGACTTTAATATATTTAAATAGTCTCTCCAGGGAGGAAGGAGACGAACTCTAGCGCCACCTATTGGAAGTAGCAATCCTAAAAGTCAAAAGTGGCCCTTTAACGAGCCTTTTCATCCCTTTAACAGCCTTTTCATATGAAAAGACTTGTTAAAAGGCCACTTCTGACTTTTAGGATTGCTACTTCCAATAGGTGGCGCTAGAGTTCGTCTGTTTCCTCCCTGGAGAGACAATTTGAATATTTCCCAGACTGGCATTGCAGCTATAAGACCCCTCACTGGCAGCCAGACTGGTTTGTCAGGTCTCCGCAAGGAGAAAAGTTTTCCCCTTAGACCCCTTTAGTATATTTAGTAACCCTCAAGTCTACTCTATCCTTCAAGTCATACATCCAAGCCCTCTTCTCCTGCTGACTACAACTCAAAAATATCTCCCAGATTTGTGCATTCCTTAACCAAGAATCAGCAAAAACACTAGTGCATGCCTTCATCTCCCATCTCAACTACTGCAACCCCCCTGCTCTGTAGCCTTCCTTCGAACACAATTGCACCACTTCAATCTATCCTAAACTCTGCTGCCTGACAAATTTACCTGTTCCCCACTTTTCCCCAGCCTCGCCACTCTTCCAATCCTTTCACTGGCTTCCCATTGCCCAAAGACTCCAGTTTAAAATACTAATCACGACACAGAAAGCCATCCACAACCCGTCTCCTCCATACATCTGTGACCTAGTCTCCTACCTGCACGCAACCTCAGATCCTCACAAGATCTCCTTCTCTACTCCTCTCTTATCTTCTCTTCCCACAATCACATACAAGATTTCTCCTGTGCCTCCCCCATACTCTGGAATGCTCTACCCCAGCATATCAGATTCGCACCTACCATGGGAAGCTTCAAAAGGAACCTGAAAACCCACCTCTTCCAACAAGCCTACAACCTACAATAGCCCTCAGTCCATTACACCACTGCACAACCAGCTATGTCCTCACCTATTGTACCCTCACCCATACCCTGTAGACTGTGAGCCCTCACGGGCAGGGTCCTCTCTCCTCCTGTAGACTGTGAGCCCTCACGGACAGGGTCCTCTCTCCACCTGTAGACTGTGAGCCCTTGCGGGCAGGGTCCTCTCTCCTCCTGTAGACTGTGAGCCCTCACGGTCAGGGTCCTCTCTCCTCCTGTAGACTGTGAGCCCTCACGGGCAGGGTCCTCTCTCCTCCTGTAGACTGTGAGCCCTCACGGGCAGGGTCCTCTCTCCTCCTGTAGACTGTGAGCCCTCACGGGCAGGGTCCTCTCTCCTCCTGTAGACTGTGAGCCCTCACGGGCAGGGTCCTCTCTCCTCCTGTAGACTGTGAGCCCTCACGGGCAGGGTCCTCTCTCCTCCTGTATCTGTCTGTTTTTGTAATGGTCATGATTGTTGTACTTGATTTTATGTGTACCCTTTTTACTTGTAAAGTCCCATGTAATAAATGGCGCTTTAATGTTAATAATAAATAACAATAATAATAATTTTTAGCATTCAACCACCAGAACTACCGGTATATACAGTAGTTTAAGGCTCACATATACAATTTTAGTTTTGAAAAATTAGCCCTTTAACATGGGAAATCCTAATTGAAAGAACCTTTGCATTATTTCATCCTGTTGTAATAGGACATACAATGTAGTAATTGTCACAACCTCTTTCTTTGAAGGAATCGATAGATTCATCCTCTTACCTCTTCCTCTATGTGAACTAGCAGGGCATACTGCATTGTCACGGATCCACAGCTGTCATCTACATTGTACACACCTAATTGTTTCTCTTTGGATGATGTTTTACCATCACCTAGCATAGATGAGACAGAAGCATTGTTCTCTAATTGTTCCTTATTACCTCTTTATCCATAATTTCCTCCCACGGATAAAGCACTTTCCTTTAAATTGACCAATGTGCAGTTTTATTTTCATTACCTGGCATATTCTCTTACTCTATAAAGCAGCATATATCCCCGGACCACTGATGTCAGAAACCAGTGCATCCACCAATCAATCCAGCCACCCTGTTCATGATTTCTCTGTAAAAAGTTCACATTTATTAAATAATTTATAATATAATACATCCAGATAATAGATCTATAGATGGCAGAATTTATTGATAACAGTGTTTATAAAAGTTATTATTTTGAGTCTGTATTGATAGATAAATGCTGACGTAGTCCTGTATATGTATATATACAGTCATATGAAAACGTTTGGGCACCCTATTAATGTTAACCTTTTTTCTTTATAACAAGTTGGGTTTTTGCAGCAGCTATTTCAGTTTCATATATCTAATAACTGATGGACTGAGTAATATTTCTGGATTGAAATGAGGTTTATTGTACTAACAGAAAATGTGCAATCCACATTTAAACTAAATTTGACAGGTGCATAAGTATGGGCACCCTTATCAATTTCTTGATTTGAACACTCCTAACTACTTTTTACTGACTTAGGCTTCTGCCACACTCACGTGAAATTCACGCACGTGCCGAGAGACACGTATTTTCCCTGCGTGTTGCGTGCAGGTAAGTACGTGTCTCTGGTACGTGCGTGACACGTGTGTTCTACGTGTGCTATCCGCGATAGCACACGTAGAACCGGTAATTAACATACTCACCTGGTCCTTCCTGATGTCCGCGCTGCTGTCCGTGGTGCTGATCCTCGGTCTCCAGCCCTCCCGTCTCCCCGCTGCTGCCAGGCAGTGAAGTGAATATTCAATGAGAATAATGAGCGGCGGTCGGCAGCAAGAGGCAGCAGCGGCAGAGACAGGAGGGCTGGAGAAGGTGAGTAAATGTTTTGGTTTTTTTTCACTGACATGTGTGTTTTCTCCGGCGCGTGTCACACGGGACCGCATCCACACTACACCCGTGTGGTACGGGTGCGGGCCGTGTGACACCCGTGCTGCGGGAGAAAACACTGACATGTCAGCGCTTTGAAAAACGCACACACGTACAAACGCACACGGACACACGTTCCGTGTGGTTTTACGTGTGTGTGCCTGCTACAATAGGGTAGCATTGCTGATCGTGTCTCCGAGCCGCCGGTACGTGTAAAAAATGACAAACACGTGCCGGCAGCACGGATGTGTGGCGCTAGCCTTAGGGGTACTTCACACACAGCGAGATCGCTACTGAGATCGCTGCTGAGTCACGTTTTTTGTGACCTCATTAGCGATCTCGCTGTGTGTGACACTGAGCAGCGATCTGGCCCCTGCTGTGAGATCGCTGCTTGTTACACACAGCCCTGGTTTGTTTTTTTATTGTTGCTCTCCCGCTGATAAGCACACATCGCTGTGTGTGACAGCGAGAGAGCAACAATCCTGAATGTGCAGGGAGCAGGAGCCGGCGTCTGACAGCCTGCGGTAAGCTGTAACCAAGGTAAACATCGGGTAACCAAGGTGGTTACCCGATATTTACCTTCGTTACCAGCCTCCGCAGCTCTCACGCTGCCAGCGCCAGCTCCTGCTCCCTGCACACCCTAAGCTAAGCGGTGTGCGCTGGTAACGAAGGTAAACATTGGGTAACCATACCCGATGTTTACCTTAGTTACCAGTGTCTGCAGCTTCCAGACGCCGGCTCCGTGCAAGCGCAGCGTCGCTTGCACGTCACTGCTGGCTGGGGGCTGGTCACTGGTCGCTGGTGAGATCTGCCTGTTTGACAGCTCACCAGCAACCATGTAGCGACGCAGCAGCGATCCTGACCATGCCAGATCGCTGGTGGGATCGCTGCTGCGTCGCTAAAGTGTGACGGTACCCTTACTAAAGCACTAAATTGGTTTTGTAACCTCATTGAGCTTTGAAATTCATAGGCAGGTGTATCCAATCATGAGAAAAGGTATTTAAGGTGGCCACTTGCAAGTTGTTCTCCTATTTGAATCTCCTTTGAAGAGTGGCATCATGGTCTCCTCAAAACAACTCTCAAATGATCTGAAAACAAAGATTATTCAACATAGTTGTTCAGGGGAAGGATACAAAAAGTTGTCTCAGAGATTTAAACTGTCAGTTTCCACAGTGAGGAACATAGTAAGGAAATGGAAGAACACAGGTACAGTTCTTGTTAAGCCCAGAAGTGGCAGGCCAAGAAAAATATCAGAAAGGCAGAGAAGAAGAATGGTAAGAACAGTCAAGGACAATCCACAGACCACCTCCAAAGACCTGCAGCTTCATCTTGCTGCAGATGGTGTCAATGTGCATCGGTCAACAATACAGTGCACATTGCAAAAGGAGAAGCTGTATGGGAGAGTGATGCGAAAGAAGCCATTTCTGCAAGAACGCCACAAACAGAGTCGCCTGAGGTATGCAAAAGCACATTTGGACAAACCAGTTACATTTTGGAAGAAGGTCCTGTGGATTGATGAAACAAAGATTGAGTTGTTTGGTCATACAAAAAGGAGTTATGAATGGAGGCAAAAAAACCACGGCATTCCAAGAAAAGCACTTGCTACCCACAGTAAAATTTGGTGGAGGTTCCATCATGCTTTGGGGCTGTGTGGCCAATGCCAGCACCAGGAATCTTGTTAAAGTTGAGGGACGCATGGACTCAACTCAGTATCAGCAGATTCTTGACAATAATGTGCAATAATCAGTGACAAAGTTGAAGTTACGCAGGGGATGGATATTTCAGCAAGACAATGATCCAAAACACCGCTCCAAATCTACTCAGGCATTCATGCAGAGGAACAATTACAATGTTCTGGAATGGCCATCCCAGTTCCCAGACCTGAATATCATTCAACATCTGTGGGATGATTTGAAGCGTGCTGTCCATGCTCGGCGACCATCAAACTTAACTGAACTGGAATTGTTTTGTAAACAGGAATGGTCAAATATACCTTCATCCAGGAACTTAGGGCGGCTTTGCACGTTGCAACATCGCACGTGCGATGTCGGTGGGGTCAAATCAAAAGTGACGCACATCCGGCGTCACTTTCGACATCGTTGTGTTTAAATCCTAGATGATACGATGAACGAGCGCAAAAGCATCGTTATCGTATCATCGTTGCAGGCTCCGACTTTTTCATAATTACGCTGCAGCGACAGGTACGATGCTGTTCCTCGTTCCTGCGGCAGCACACATCGCTGTGTGTAAAGCCGCAGGAGCGAGGAACATCTCCTTACCTGCCGCTGGCGGCTATATCGAAGGAAGGAGGTGGGCGGGATGTTTACATCCTGCTCATCTCCACCCCTCCGTTGCTATTGGCTGCCTGCCGTGTGACGTCGCTATGACGCCGCACGACCCGCCCCCTTAGGAAGGAGGCGGGTCGCCGGCCAGAGCGACGGTCGCAGGGCAGGTGAGTGCATGTGAAGCTGGCGTAGCGATAATTTTCGCTACGCCTGCTATTACAAGATATCGTACCTGCGACGGGGGCAGGGACTATCGCGTGCGACATCGCAGCATCGGCTTGCAATGTCGCAACGTGCAAAGCACGCCTTATTAAAAGCTACAGGAAGTGACTAGAGGCTGTGATTTTTGCAAAAGGAGGATCTACAAAATATTAATGTCACTTTTATATTGAGGTGCCCATACTTTTGTGTTACGAGGGGGACCCGGGGAAGCGTGCCAAGATGGGAAATGGACTGCTTCCGCCGGTCAAGGTCCACTGTGCGGTGTAAGGGACCGCCGCTATGGTGGGTGAAGAGTGAGCGGGTTGCTGCTAGCGATCGTCTGGAATGTCACAGACGATCTATGTACACCGATCTGCCCTAACCCCTGAGGGTTGTATGGCACAGATCTCACGGCTCGGTGTACCTGTTGCACGGGGAAGCACAGAGGTGCCCACGCACGTGTGCCAGTGGAAGTCACGAGAATATGGCACGAGGGTAGCACAGAGGTGCCCACGCACGTGTGCTTTCAATAACCAGGTGAGTCCAATGGAGACTTGAGGAGCTCACCTGGGACAGGAACACGGCCTGTTGACGGGGGTACTGCCGGAGCAGCAAGGCAGGAACACGGCCTGCAAACGAGGTACTGCCGGAGCAGCAAGGGCCAAGCCCACAAGAGACAGTAATGCCTGAGCAGTGGCGTGGCAGCACGCTGCCAGACATCCAAACATAGAAGGACGGTTGCGCGCCGCCATGATGGCAGGGGGAGCTTTTAAGGAGGTGCAGCTCCACCCGAGGGCGGGCGCGAGGCGGAGATGACGGACTTGACCCAATCAGGATCCACGACGTCCCAGCCTGGCCAGTCAGGATTCACCACGTCACCAGCCTTGTCATCAAGCCGTGTGACGTCAGTGAGCGAATCAGGACCCACCACGCATTGCACATGCTCACCCTCCTGCCTCTGGGAAATAGAGGCGGGATCCTCGGTCTCACAATGTGCAGAGATAACGGGAATCTCACTGCTTCCCTGAGCAGTAAACCTCTGCACATTGCGCAGCCTCGCAGACCTTCGGGGCCGCTGAGCAGGAGAGTCTGCGGCAGGCCAGGAATGGGAGACCGCTTCACTCCTTGTAACAGGAGAACCACTAGGTGTCACCCTTCTGCTGCCTCTCTGAGAAGGTATCTCCTGCACACTGCGCAGTCTGGCAGACCTTCGGCGCTGCTGAGCAGGAGTGCTCGTGGCAGGCAAGGAATGGGAGACTGCCTCAGTCCTTGCCTCAGGAGAGCCACGAGATGTAACATTACCCCCCCGTCTAGGCCCCCCCCCTGACCGTGCTCGAAGGCCGCTATCAAACCCGGGGCGCGGATATGATCCTCCAACTCCCAGGATCTATGCTCCGGACCATGGCCGGCCCACTCCACGAGGTAGTACCTTTTGCCCTGTATGACTTTTGTCTCCACAAGTTTTGCCACCTCAGGGTCGTCGGACGGGGAGTCGGTTTGAGCCGGCAGGGACCCCGAGAATTTATTAAGTCGTACGGGTTTCAGGAGGGACACGTGAAAGGTGTTGGCTATAGCCCAGCGTGGAGGGAGCTGGAGTCGATATGCCACTGGGTTTACCTGCTGTAGTACTTTAAACGGACCCAGATACCTAGGGGCGAATTTGGCTGCCTGTACCCGTAGGTTAACATTCTTAGAGGACAGCCATACTAGGTCACCAGGGGCGAAGGATGGTGCAGGGCGGCGGCGAACATCAGCCGTTGTCACCATCCGGTCTTTAGCCCTTTTAAGAGCCTCTTGGGTGTCATCCCAGATCTCCCGGGCCTTGGTCGCCCAATCCTCCACTCTAGTATCGGGTGACGTAATGGGCATCGGAACCGGGATTATGGGATGTTGTCCGTTATTGAGTAGGAACGGAGTCTGGCCAGAGGATTCATGGACCGAATTGTTAATGGCAAATTCGGCCCAAGGAAGGAGGTTAGCCCAGTTGTCGTGGTGCGCGGATATAAAATGGCGGAGGTAAGTTACCAAGGTCTGATTAGTCCTCTCCACTAGTCCATTGGTCTCGGGATGGTATGCGGAGGAGATGTTCAGCTCTATCTGCAGGAGCTTACAGAGCTCTCTCCAGAAGCGAGACGCGAACTGGGGACCCCGGTCGCTCACCACCTTGTCAGGCATGCCATGCAACCTAAATACATGCCGAATGAACAAGGTGGCGAGAGCACGTGACGTCGGGAGTCGTGGGAGAGGCACCAAGTGGACCATTTTAGAGAAGTGGTCCGTGATGACCCATACGACCCTGTGCCCTGCTGACTTGGGCAGATCTCCCAGGAAGTCCATCCCTACCACTTCCCAGGGACGATCCGGCACTGGCAGTGGGTGAAGAAGACCTGCCGGTCTCTGCCGGGACGGCTTATTCCGAGCACACGACATACAGGCTCCCACATATTCCTGTATGTCCTGGGGTAGTCTCGGCCACCAATAATGCCTGGTCACCAGGTCTCTGGTCCTTTTGACCCCGAAGTGACCCCCGACCTTGGAGGCATGGGCCCACGATAGCACCTCGTTCCGTAGTTCAGGGGGAACGAGGGTTTTGCCAGGTGGCACCTGGTCCAAAGAAGTGGGAGTGACCATCCTCAAGCTGTCCGGGGGTAGTATAAGACGAGGCTCCTCCTCGTCCTCCTCCAACACAACCATACAACGTGACAAGGCATCGGCCCGTACGTTCTTCTCACCGGCCAGGTGGCGGATAATAAAGCGGAACCGGGAGAAGAATAAAGACCAACGGGCCTGCCTTGGGTTCAGGCGTTGTGCTGTCTGGAGGTATGTGAGGTTTTTGTGGTCAGAAAAAACCTCAAATGGATGCTTTGCACCCTCCAGGAGATGCCGCCATTCCTGGAATGCTAGTTTCATCGCCAGTAACTCCCTATCCCCTATGGAGTAGTTCCTCTCGGCCGGAGAAAAGGTCTTGGAGAAAAAGAAACACGGATGTTTCCTTCCTCGTTCGTTTTTCTGGTACAGGACTGCACCTGCACCGACCGAAGAGGCGTCTACCTCCAGTAGGAAGGGTTTGGAGATGTCTGGACGATGAAGGATGGGAGCTCTGGAGAAGTGAGTTTTGAGAGTGTGAAATGCCTCTACCGTTTCCCGTGTCCATGCTTTGGGATTAGCGCCCTTGCGGGTAAGGGCAATGATGGGTGCTGCCACCGTCGAGAAGTTGGGAATGAACTGGCGATAATAATTGATAAACCCCAAGAATCGCTGGATCGCCTTCAGCGAGCGGGGCTCAGGCCAGTTCATCACTGTCTCCAACTTCCCCGGATCCATTGCTAACCCCTGACTGGACACTATGTACCCCAGGAACGGCAAGGATTCCTGTTCAAAAACGCACTTTTCCAGCTTAGCATATAACGAATGGGTGCGGAGCCTCTTAAGTACTCGGATGACATCCCTCCGATGGGTGGTAAGATCGGGGGAGAAGATAAGAATGTCATCCAGGTATGCAACCACGGAAAGATACAAATCCCGGAAAATGTCATTCACAAAGTCTTGAAATACGGCGGGGGCATTGCAGAGTCCGAAGGGCATTACTAGATACTCGTAGTGACCGTCCCTGGTGTTAAAGGCGGTCTTCCACTCATCGCCCTTTCGGACTCGCACTAGATTATACGCCCCGCGTAGATCCAGCTTTGTGAAGACCTTTGCCCCGCGGAATCGATCAAATAGCTCAGTAATGAGGGGCAAAGGGTATTTGTTCTTGATTGTGATTGCATTTAATCCCCTGTAATCGATACAGGGGCGCAGATCCCCTTCCTTCTTCTGCACAAAAAAAAACCCTGCACCAGCCGGTGAAATAGACTTGCGAATGAACCCCTTCGCCAGGCTGTCCTGAATATATTTGGACATAGCCTCCGTCTCTGGAGCAGAGAGTGGATACACTCTGCCCCTGGGGGGCTCGGAGCCTGGCTTCAGGTCTATTCGGCAATCATATGGCCGGTGGGGAGGAAGAGTATCTGCGGCCCTTTTGGAAAAGACATCCCTGTAGGCCTCATAAGGTGTCGGTAAACCCGGCCCCTCAGTATTCCCTGAGGACCCAACCGACCTAATGGTAGCGGGTGGTTCGGTAGTCACGAGGTGCTCTCTACAGGATCCTGCCCAGGATGAGATCTCCCCTGTTGCCCAGTTGAGTATAGGAGCATGCTGTCTCAACCAGGGAAGGCCCAGTAGGATCTCATCCGTCCCCCCTGGAAGCACCAGGAAGGACACCTGCTCATGGTGTCCCGGTGGTACATCCATCCTGAGAGGGATGGTGATCTGGGTGATAGGATCGAGTAGTATGGACCCGTCGACTACCCGGACCCTGAGTGGCTTGGGCAACAGAACCAGGGGAACTGAGTATCGGGTTGCCAGGGAGGTCGAGATGAAATTGCCTTCAGCGCCTGAGTCCAAGCAAGCCAGGACAGAGAAGAGAGTAGTGCCGAACTGCAACTGGGCGCTGATAGTCAACCTAGAGGGAGAAGTAGCGTCTAGAGTCCCCCCTCTGATAGAAACTAGACGCTGTCTTTTCCCGACGGTTTGGGACATCGGGTAGCTATGTGTCCCCTCTGCCCACAGGAAAAGCAGATGACACAAGACCGAGAACCTGGGGCAGAGGAGACCACCTTGGACACCTCCATTGACTCCACGGAGTCGCCTACAGGACTGGCTGGGGGACCTGTCTGATGGAAGACGGGAGTCAGACGCTTTTTAGGCCGAGAAGACGTGGGTGCTGAAGAGACCTCGAGCCTTCGCTCCGCCTGGCGGATGTCTATGCGAGAGGCAACCTGAATCAAGGACTCTAAAGTGGCAGGCACCTCACGTGTGGCCAGTGCGTCTTTGACAAACCCTGCCAGGCCCTCCCAAAACACAGGGACAAGGACCTTATCCGGCCAGTCCAGCTCTGCGGCCAGTGTCCTAAAGTGTACAGCAAAGTCCCCGACTGAAGCAGACCCTTGCCGAAGTCGTAGGAGGCGCAGCGCGGAATCGTGGGTGACTTGAGGCCCGAGGAACACCATTCTCATGGCCCCAAGATAAGCTGCTAAGTTATTCACCACACGATCTCTGCGCTCCCACAACGGCGTGGACCACTTCAGCGCTTTCCCTGTGAGCAGGGACTGGACGAAGGCTACCCTCGCCTTCTCGGTAGCGTAAAGAGTCGCGGACAGCTCTAAGTAGGTGGTAACCTGGTTTATAAAACGACGGCACTCAGAGCTGTTGCCGCTAAAGCGCTCTGGAAGCGCAAGGCGAGGAGACCTTCCGCCCAATAGCACAGCCTGGGTAGCCGCCTGGGTGGCGACTGTCGTCAGAGTAGTCTTATCGGAGGAAGACTGCTCCACTGCTGCCAATCGTGACTCCAACTGCTGCACATAACGCAGCAACTGCTGCTGCTCTTCAGCCATAGCCAGACCTTTGGCGCGACCGTAATGTTACGAGGGGGACCCGGGGAAGCGTGCCAAGATGGGAAATGGACTGCTTCCGCTGGTCAAGGTCCACTGTGCGGTGTAAGGGACCGCCGCTATGGTGGGTGAAGAGTGAGCGGGTTGCTGCTAGCGATCGTCTGGAATGTCACAGACGATCTATGTACACCGATCTGCCCTAACCCGTGAGGGTTGTATGGCACAGATCTCACGGCTCGGTGTACCTGTTGCACGGGGAAGCACAGAGGTGCCCACGCACGTGTGCCAGTGGAAGTCACGAGAATATGGCACGAGGGTAGCACAGAGGTGCCCACGCACGTGTGCTTTCAATAACCAGGTGAGTCCAATGGAGACTTGAGGAGCTCACCTGGGACAGGAACACGGCCTGTTGACAGGGGTACTGCCGGAGCAGCAAGGCAGGAACACGGCCTGCAAACGAGGTACTGCCGGAGCAGCAAGGGCCAAGCCCACAAGAGACAGTAATGCCTGAGCAGTGGCGTGGCAGCACGCTGCCAGACATCCAAACATAGAAGGACGGTCGCGCGCCGCCATGATGGCAGGGGGAGCTTTTAAGGAGGTGCAGCTCCACCCGAGGGCGGGCGCGAGGCGGAGATGACGGACTTGACCCAATCAGGATCCACGACGTCCCAGCCTGGCCAGTCAGGATTCACCACGTCACCAGCCTTGTCATCAAGCCGTGTGACGTCAGTGAGCGAATCAGGACCCACCACGCATTGCACATGCTCACCCTCCTGCCTCTGGGAAATAGAGGCGGGATCCTCGGTCTCACAATGTGCAGAGATAACGGGAATCTCACTGCTTCCCTGAGCAGTAAACCTCTGCACATTGCGCAGCCTCGCAGACCTTCGGGGCCGCTGAGCAGGAGAGTCTGCGGCAGGCCAGGAATGGGAGACCGCTTCACTCCTTGTAACAGGAGAACCACTAGGTGTCACCCTTCTGCTGCCTCTCTGAGAAGGTATCTCCTGCACACTGCGCAGTCTGGCAGACCTTCGGCGCTGCTGAGCAGGAGTGCTCGTGGCAGGCAAGGAATGGGAGACTGCCTCAGTCCTTGCCTCAGGAGAGCCACGAGATGTAACACTTTTGCACCAGTCAAATTTTGTTTAAATGCGGATTGCACATTTTCTGTTGATACAATAAACCTCATTTCAATCCAGAAATATTACTCAGTCCATCAGTTATTAGATATATGAAACTGAAATAGCTGTTGCAAAAACCCAAATTGTTATAAAGAAAAAAGTTTAACATTAATAGGGGTGTCCAAACTTTTTCATATGACTGTATATATATATATATATATATATATATATATATATATGTCGCTGGCGGAGGAGGGGACGCTGCGCTCACCCACTGCTCGGGTCCGGCTGCGCTGCTGCTGCTGCTCGGTGGTGGCTCGAGCGGTTGGCCGGATCCCGGGGACTCGAGCGGCGTTCCTCGCCCGTGAGTGAAAGGGGGGTGGTGATTTGGTTTAGGGATATTGTCCGTGACGCCACCCACGGTTGTGGTGAGATTGGTAACACCACCGCTGCTCTGGATGGGGATCCTAGGAGCGATGACAGGGAGCAGCTTGGATGTTGGTTCTCCCCTCCGTGGGTAGGGGGATTGGTTGTCCCGTGGCCCGGTGAGGGAGATAGGGAATGGATGGCAGGCGGGTTATGGGGCCTGATGAGGTGCAGGGTCGCGGGGGCAGCGCTGTGACGCACGGCACGGTGGTACTCACTCAGCCAGTAATTCACACGGAGTTTCTGGTCAAACAAACGGCTGGATGGACGGGTCCCACAGGCGGCTGCGGTGTTTTTCCCCTGACCCCAGGTTGGTAGTGTAAGTCATTTCCTGCACCTTCGTGTACGCTCTTCCTGCGCTCCGGTTTCCAGCTGGCTCCCCGGTTCGGTACCGGAGGGCCACCGCCCAGCCCCGGCTACCTATGGTTCCACCAAGACTGTCTTCCTGGCTCCCGCAGACGGCCACTACCATCTGCCTGCCTGGCTACACGAGGGCCCTAGGCTCCAACCTAGGCCCCAGTCTGCGTCTGCCTCTCTGCAGACCTCCTCTCTCTTCCTCTGCCTGGACTTGTCTGAGCTGGTTTTTGCCTCAGGCCAGCTAGACTCCTCGGTGGGCGTGCCCATCTGCCCGACTCCGCCTACCTGGTGTGTCTGTCTGAACCCGAGGGAAGAAATCAGGTCTCACTGGGGATGACTGCTGTGAACTGCTGGGGGTGTGTGTGTGTTGTTGTTACCTGTGGCCCCTGGCTTGTCCAGGGCACCACATATATATATTTGGAACTTTCCAGAGGGTTACATCATGTGCAACATGCATTCAGAACAATCTCCCTATATGGGTTTGGACAGCTGCATATATAACATGATATGGTGGGAGGGGGGGAACTCTTGCGCATGTCAACCTGCTGGGAGCCTGATCCATCCATTGATCCATCCAAGATGAAGTAACATATGCTGGCCAGGTTTCCAGCATGACCCCTATTCAGGATCCTGGGAAAGATGGATGAAGACTTTTACTGATTTAGTAAGAATTGGACTATTATTGAAATCTTCACGTAAGCTAACAAAGAACACTTTTTTTCCTTTCTGTAACTGAACTGTAACTTTATTTTTTGGCTACCCTTTTACTAAATATAAAATACATCTATTTATTTTTACATTTTTGAAGTTTGTCTTTCATGCGCCTTATCACGTATTTGAAGAAAATGATATTTAAGGGATATATTTTTAACACTCTAGTCTATAAATACATTTATGAGAATAAGGGCTCATTCACAGGTCAGTTTTTCTTGTAAATGTGTTATCTGTTTTTTTATTGATGCTCTCACATCTATGGGATAGTTCACAGGTTGATATTTCTTTTGTCTGATATTGAACCAATTCTCTGATCAAAAATTGCCAATGAAGTCTATAGGGAGCTTTACATGCTGTGATCTCGCTAGCGAGATCGCAAGCGATCGTACCCGCCCCCGTTGGTTGTGCCACACAGGCTAATCGCTGCCCGTGCCGCACAACCTCTCTTAACCCCATCACACGGACTTACCTGCCCTGCGATGTCGCTCTGGCTGGCGAACCGCCTCCTTTCTAAGGGGGCGGTTTGTGCAGCGTCACAGCGACGTCGCACGGCAACCGTCCAATAGAAGCGGAGATGAGTAGGACGTAACATCCCGCCCACCTCCTTCCTTCTGCATTGCCGGTGGAGGCAGGTAAGGAGATGTTCGTCGCTCCTGCGGTGTCACACACAGCGATGTGTGCTGCCGCAGGAACGAGGAACAACATCGCTAATAAGCAGAAAACATTTTTTTGTTTTAGGACGACCTCTCCGTGGCAAACGATTTTGACCGCTTTTGCGATCGTTTAAGGTCGCTTATAAGTGTCACACGCTGCGATATCGTTAATGACGCCGGATGTGTGTCACAAACACCGTGACCCCGACGATAATTCATTAACGATATCGTAGCGTGTAAAGCCCGCTTATGGGTCAGTTAAAACAACTAGTTCTGGCCATGTAACAGTATTTTGCTTCAATAGCTGCAGAAACACACTTTTTTCCCACAATTTTCCAAAATCAATGCTGTAACATGTAAAACTCTATTTATGTCGCTCCTCCATCTCTTTTTCTGAATCTTGCATGTGTTTAAAACAAGAAGTTAGTATAGTCTTGCATGACGAACTGCTCAGCAGCACCATTATCAAGAAAACGGCACTTACTTTTTGGCATTAAATGGAGTCTGTCAGCAGGTTTTTGCTATGCAATCAGAGAGCTGCATAATATAGGGGCAGATAGCTTGATTCCAGCGATGTATCACTTACTTGGCTGCTTGATGTAGTCGTAGAATTCCTATTTTCCCGCTTGTAGAAGTTCTTTGAATGCTGATCTCTGTATAACTCCACTCATTGGCAGCTTACTGTGTACCCTGTGAATTATCAGCAAGATGTAAATCAGTGGTGAGGGTGGGGTTACACAAAATGGGTTGACAAGACTACAAATTATGTAATCCTTCACCATCTTCCAAAACGTCTCCCTCCTTGTTACAGTACTGTGGCGCCCCTGACCTGGTCAGGCACCACAGAGTATTGCACCCATGCTGGCGGCAGTGCTTCCAGGTAATCTCCAAAGGCCAGGATGAGGTGCACACACAAACACATAGTGACCAGGTCTTGCACACCATTAGAAGGGACCCTTGGGTAGCCAGAAGGGGTTAACTTTTAATTCCCATCAAGGGGTGTGCTCAGAGGCTGGTTGCTAGGAAGCAGGGCAGACAGGAATAGAAGGAGGAGCAAGTAGTCTGAGGCAGAGTGTTCAGGAGTGTGGAAGGGAGCAGAGGGTCTCTCATGCCAGCCAGGCCCTGAGGAGTGCAGTAGCTGAAAATGGGGGAGAAAGGGTACCTGTGGGTCAGCCTGAAAGACACCTAGAGAGAGGTGGCTGAGTAAGGAGATCCCTGGTATTCCAACACGCAAGGGGAGACAGGTCCCCAGAGCAGACAGCTAAACATCCAGAGCTGCTCAACCTTTAGGTAGGGGTACTTCATGCCCTCACCACCACCACACAGAGTCCGAGCCAAGCAGCAATCAGCAGGCCCATAACGGGACAGGGCCAGAAGCCATCCCACCAAGGTCACGCTGCTGGCAGACGGGCCAGAGAGGGGAGCGAAGGTCAGAAACAGCTTCCCTGGAGGAATCCTACCATACTTCAAGTAAGGGATCCTCTCAAACAAAAGGAGTGCAAGGAGGGCGAGTGGACAGCTACCCTCAGAACGGCCTTCTGGAATTCCTGGTTCCACTTGGTTATTGCTGTGTCGCCCGGGCATCTCACAGTGACCACCAAACAGTGAGTAAACACGTTAAAAGACTTTTTGGACTGTGTTTGAGTCATTCTGCGACCTGTGGTTCCACACACTTACACAGGGCCCTGGGTCTTGCCTCACTCTCGGGAGGCCACTACAACTAACTGCACCCACCATCAGCCCCAGACACCCCTTAATCTGCAGTAGCGGTCACCACTGACCGCAATTCCGAGAGTGGCGTCACGACAATCCCAAAAAGAAGGTTCCTACCTGTGACCAGACCGTCCCGTGGAGTCCCTGAAGGTAACGCACCAGACCGCTACACCGCACCTGTGGGGCTTCACAGTACCACAAGCATCAGTGGATTTTGAGCCAGACACCGTGTGACAAGAACTATGATCTCTCCTGCCAGCATTGTCAGATTGGAATTTTTAGACCATTTCTTCAACTAAGGCCTTCTGTTATAGCACCATTTTAGTAGTCCACTCGAATGCGTTAATGAGAGATATACAGTTCTCCTTGTAACATGGGTTGAGAAGGGTGCACACCCAGTAATTAGCATTGCCCAAAATGCTTATATAGAGATTGTTCCTGGATAGGCAGCGAAACATGACATACTTGTATCTAGGAGGGATACCTCTGTCTTCATTAATTATAGCCACTTGATTACTATACCTCTAAATAACGACAAGGCAACTTCCATTGGACGAATGGCCACAGCTTTATTTAACAAGTATATGTATATATATCTTTCCCACGGCTGAATATGCCGCCCCTTAAATTAAAACCATAACTGATATATATATATATATATATATATATATATATATATATATACATTCCAAACACCACAAACCAAACACCGATAAGTCCGTCCCAGAAGCAACCAATTCTTCCTATCCTCTGGCCATATCCTAAAACCGGCCCAAGGGACCACCTTGGCCGTGACTAAAAACCGACCCGAGGTATGAGGTATTAACGTTCCATCGTTAAATACCCCTCCCCCGAACCTGCAGGACCTACGCCCACTAGTTCCCAATTTCTTACGAAGCCACTACCCCTGAGTGACTTCGTACCACCAACCGAATATCGGTACTCCCAGCCTCTGACAACGGACCTATTTCCCCGCTGTGACAAACAAATCTTCTCGTTCATATCTTTTTTTTTTTTTAAGTACAAATAACTAGGGTGGGTGGGTGGGCCACGCTGATCTTCCTGCAGCAAGAGGAGGTACCCACTCCCTCACCCACATATATACCCCCCCGATCAGCCAGCCTCTTACCCTATCCCCTAAATCACCACTGCCCCCCTTTCCACCAATCCCATAACTCCATAGAATGCACTTCTGCATTCAAATTATTAACCCCTTCAGACCCTAGCCCCCTCCAGATTGTCATGAGGCTTATTCGCCCTTATAGGGCTCACTTGCCCTTCTTAAAGTCTGCCATGCGTGCCACACTACCAACACTCAAAACTTCCCTGTCCCCAACAGAGGGTCGACTATACAGTGGAACCTCGGTTTACGAGTAATGCGGTTTGCGAGCATTTCGCTATTCGAGCAAAGCTTGTGTAGCACCCCTGAGACACTCAGGGCACTACAGGGAACTGCATCCTCTTGGGGATGCAGGACCTACCTCCTGAGACCTGGAGTACCAGTGCCGGTACCACCAAAGCACAACAAATATCCTAGTTCTCCACTCCACACCGGGCATAGAGGGTTAACCATGTAAGGGGATGGTCGCCATGGAAAGAAACGAGTCCCTGGGATTAGCCAGCCTGGTGGGAGGGGTCACTGTACCGCCCCCACGTCAGCAGCCGGGCTGCTCGGATCCGGATTTGCAGTGTGGCTCGAGGGGTCTCCGGACCCGGGGGTCTCGCGGACACTTCGAAATAAAAGGGGGGATAATGGTATGTGGGGATATTGTATACAGTCCGTGACGCCACCCACGGTGTGTGGTAAAATGGGGTACCACCGCTGCTATTAGGGAGCACCTGGGGCGTTGGGATGGCAGCTAGCTGTTGTTAACACTCCGTGGGTAGGGATGGATGCCCCGGGGCCCAGTGTCTCTGTGCTGAGGATGGTTATTGCAGGGGCCGGCGCGCCCGGACAGACTGGGGGATGTTGGTTTACTCACTATTAAAGAAATCACACAAGTCCGTGGTAAACCAAAGTGCCAGTGGCAACTGGTTAATTAACAAAGTCGGTGGTTCCGGTCTCTGCTTCAGGGTCCAGGTACCCCCTCTGTGCACGGTTTCCGGGTTGGTTCTCCGGTATCGATACCGGCGGGCTCTTACCCTGTCCCGGTCCACCTCGGATCTCCGGCAGCCATCTTCCCATCTCCTGTCAGACACTGACCACTGTCTGCCACCTATCCAGAATGCCAGGGCTCCAACCCCAATGCCTTTGATCTCTGACTGCACTTGCACTTCACCTTCTCCTCACTCACTCCTACTCCTTTAAACTCCAACTTTGAACCTCCAAACTTAAACTGACTCTTTTCCTGCCCCCGGATTCTCTAGACCTCTAGGTGGGCGTTGCCCTTCCGCCTGGTCCCGCCCACTGGTGTGCCTGTCCTACCCTAGGGGGGGGGTGAGTAGGGTTTTGTTGGCTTGGTGTAACCCTGTGAGGGAAGGTGTGATGCGGGGGCCTATTCTATGTGTGGGAGCGCCCAGGCATCACATCAGCAGTCAGTCTAGAGTCTAGAGAAGGGTGGCACACAGGAGAGGTGGACATGCCTGAGCTGGGTCCGTGCATCGGTGACCCCGGGGGCACGGGAGAGAGGTCGCCAGGTCGGGTATTGGAGATACCGCTGGGACCGGGGCACGAACGGGGTACAGGGCCCTAGATCAGGCGTCAGTTCTACAATGCTTGATAAATACCTGCCCGGTGAGGACACCTTTACAGACTTCACCGAACTAAATAATCCGAGGGAATCAGCAGTAAACTAGTATCGGGGTTCGGACACTTACCTCCCCAAAGGGTCCGCACTGCCCACCGTACGGAGGAGGAGGCTTTACCCCAAAAGGGACAGTTGGGCCCCCAAACGCTCCACACTACGGGGACCCAACCAACAGAGAGTGCCAGGGACAGAGCAACCTGGGTCACTACATTGGTACTGATACTGGACCTGAACCAGCAACCCATGGGTCCAAGTGAGTAGAGACTGTTAAAGACAACTTGGTGTGGTCTCCGTTATTACCCACGTTACATCTTCCAGGCATGGCCCTACCTGCGGAGGGCTTAGCACCATCGCTGCAATCACCACCAGCTCTGGGAGTACTCACATTTAGCAGCGGCGGTTCTCCATCCTTAACCGCAACCCACAGGTGGCATCACATGACATTAACTCTTACCACCCCTGTAAATATCTCCCCTTACAAAAGGGGCCCAGGGCAAGGAACCAGGCAATGGCCACCAAAGTGACATCCCCAATTATAAATACTGCCCGGGACCGAGTACCCCCAAGTAATTCTGGCTTCTTGCCGTAGTCACTTATGGGCCCCTCGTTGCTGCTGTAGCTGTGGACTCTGTGTAAGTTTGGTGGAGGGCATGCAGTGCCCTCACCGACAGGTTTAGCAGGCCAACTGAATGGGCCCCTGCTCTGGGTACCTGTACCCCGTGCGGGCAGGGTCTACTGGCAGTCCCCGTACTCAGCCACCCCTCTGCACTCCGGCTTCAGGTGGTTTTCGGGCGGCACTACCAGGTAGCCCTTTCTCCCCCGCCAGCAGCCATGAACAGTGCAGTGTCTGGAAGGGCCCTGCTCACTGCTCTGCCCTCCAGACGCGACTCCTCCACTTCCTTCTCCTTTGGCTACCTCTGCACAACTCCCTGTTCCCAGTGACACCACCCACCACTAGCTGGGAGGCGAGGGCCACGCCCCCTCCCTGAGTCTGCTCAGGGGTCCCCTCTAGCTGTGTGTGTGCTATGGTTACTAGTGTTCCGTGTGTCCACACCCTAGTCAGCCTCTGGGATTACCTGTGTTGTACTGCCCCCAGCATGGGTGCAGTACTCAGTGGTGCCTGACAAGGTCAGGGGCGCCACAATACCACAGCCAAACATCCCAACTAGCGTCACAAACTCTTTAATTATCTACTGTGAACACCTTCAAATTCAGACTTGCTCCACTCTGTATTGTTTCAGACCCCTTTGTCTCCCAGAGAAGGAAGCTAGACTAGTTTGTAAAAACAAACTTTTTTCTACTTAAAAATAACCTTAGGCACAAGGGTTGACAGGTAGTATACTAGTATACTTGACATTCTGTTCAATACAGAGGCATATACATAGTGGATTCAGGAGATGGTACTTTCGTGAAACATTACACAGGCAGAACAAATAAGGTGAACTTCTATTTTTCTGATACAAGGCCACATGGGTCAATGTGTGATGCTGTGAACCCAGTACTTGCTGTGATCCGTTTCATTACCAAGGTCTCGCACAACAGTCCAATACTGAACTCACTTCCGAAAGTCTTCATCCAGCAGTTATCACCCAATTGCCTGTATGGTAGATCTATGTCATCACTAAAGATTCCTTGCTGGACTTGCTCCCTTATTACACACACACACACACACACACACACACGCTAACCATGAATCAGGAATCCTGTCACTCTGGTATCTACCACTTCTCCCTCTCACTGACTGACTAGGTATTAATCCTTTCCTTTTTATATAACAGTAAAAAGGGAGACAATGAACTCTTGTGGCCAGTGGTTTGTACTGCCACTCACAGGAAACATAACACATTACCACAGGAAAACATTGCAGAAATACGATCATTACACAGGGACAATTGATGTCCTCAGGGGGGTTGCGACAGTCCATCCACCTCCCTACTATTACTTACCCCTAGGCTAAATAGGTAAAAAAATATGAATCTTCGAGTATGTGCACACAGCGTCAATTAGATGCTAGAGCAGATGCCGAGTTTTCCCACTTGCAGCTGCTACAAAATGACTCTAGTAAACATTTTCCTGAAGTCACTTTGCCTGTGGCTTTTCCCTCCTTTTTGGGGTGACTCCATTGTTGGTGGCTTTCATTTTATACTGTGACAGAAGCCACCCAAAACATGAGCATGTCAGTTCTTTTAACCACTTGAGAGTTTCCATATGTACAGCAATGTCATTTTTATATTGCTGTTCTATTAGTTCATTTTATAGAGCAAATTTGCAGTGATTTTTTTTAAGCTGGATTATGGGCTGATGCCATGTACACGTTGAGGTTTTTGAACTGAAACTCTAAGTTTTTGAGGAGTTTTGAAGGAGGAAGAGTTTTTGGAGAGGAAACTGTGTGCACACAGCCTAAGGCCTCTTTCACACATCAGTGATTGTGGTATATATGTGCTAGTTTTTATATGTAATAGAATCACGGACATACGCAGACCCACTATAATCAATGGGTCTGCACATGTGGCGCCCCTGAGGCTTCAGTTGCCACAGATTATTGCTCCCAAATTTGGGTGAGAAGGTAAGTCCAGGTTTCACCACATTACACACTCAAATACACACCAGGTTGCTCTGTTCCCACGGAGGACTGGGCTAGGTTTGGGTAATAAAGGGGTTGCCGACAGAGTAGCATTTACAGGATGCCCTCATACAGGTGCCCCAGTCCCACTAGCTTAGGACCTGGGAGGGGGGAGATGCAGCCAGCAGGGGGAGTTTGGAGTCACATATCAGTTAACAAAACCAGTGAGCCAGCCACACTCAGGAAGGCAGTTTAGAGAGTTCTCCAGCAGGAGAGGAAAGGAGCAGACATGTCTCACGGGTGCTGTAGCGGAAAGGAGGAAGAGTTCACATGGTTGCCGTGGGGAGAGTGCATCTGCTCACCTTGGAACCGGCGCCAGACAGGTCGGCAGGACCCTTGGGAAGATCATACTTCACGTTGGTTTTCCAGAATCTGCCTAGACGGGGAAAATTTCAAGCTTCCCTGGCCACACAGCGCCTGTTAGCACAGTGCAAGAGAGGATCCGGAGCCTCGCATCACGCTGGACCCCATATCGGAACCGCAGCACTTGCATATAGGGACAAGAGTACTGCTTGTGAAAACCCAGGTCCCAAAGTAGCTTCAAGCCAGGGGATCCATAGACAGGCGTTACATGGAGGGAACCCACCGAACAACAAACCGGACTGATCTCTAAAGGGATTCGGGTTCGATGGAGCCCATCATAGCAAGTGACCGGTATTACCTGGGTGAGAGGCACAGCACTAAAAGTGAGTAAACAACCTGGAACTGCAGCCAAAGACTCTGACTCTTTATTAACGGTACTGCCATTCCGCGCCGCCATTACTACTCCCCTCATCATCCTCCCCGGGGCCTGCTCCGCCTGTGGGGAGCATTACCATCCCTGGCTGCTACTACCATCAGCCTCGGAGGACAGCGACAGCAGCGGCCGGATACCACACAGGTGGCGTCACGACATTCACCTCACTACTACTTCAATCATCTATCTGAGTCGCCCGGCCACAGCAGTCGCCCCAGGGACAGCGCTCCACAGTCGTGACGCCACTCTTGGTTTACGGTCAGGGTTATTGGTGACCGCCCTTGCAGTTTTAACGAGCGTCTGGGGCTGATGGAATCTGCAGTCGGATGGTGTGGCTTCCCGAGAGTGAGGCTGGCCCCAGGGGCTCGGGTGTATGTGTGTAGAACAACAGGTCGCAGAATAACTCAGTCTCAGTACAAAGTGTCTTGCAACTGGTTTTTACTCACTGTCAGATGCTTCAAGTGGTACCCGGGCGATGCTGAGATACACCAAGAGAGAACCAGGTATCCTTCAGGCTGGTCTAAGGGTAACCGTCAACTTGCCTTCCTAGCACTTCCTGTTTCGAATAACCCCTGACTTGAAGTACCGTGGGATTCATCCAGGGAAGTCGCAACGGCCTTTTCTCCCCTTTTTGGCCCGTTTGCTGGCAGCGTGGAGCAAGGAAGATGGCTCCAGGCTCGATCCTCCTTATGGGCCCCCTCATTGCTGCTGATGCTCGGACTCTAGTTGGTTGGTGTGGGACTTGTTGTTCCCCCCACCGGCAGGTTTAGCAGACCAAATAAATGGATATCTACTCTAGGGACCTGTTCCCCGAGCATGCCTAGCCACCAGGAGTCTCCGTACACGACCAGCTGACTTCCTCAGCGTCTTTCTGTCCAACTTCTGGTGACCGTTCTCCCCCGCCAATGGCCACTACACGTGCAGGGTCTGACTAGCGTGTCCGCTCTCCTGCTTCTCCGCTTCAGACTGGCTACCTACAGCTCCTTTTCCTGACTGCCACTGCAACCTAGCTTCCAGCCTCTCTACCACACCCCTTGATTGGTTGTGGAGGAACGCCCCCTCCTGGGTCTGCCCAGGGGTCCCCTCAAAGGTGTGTGAGACCTGGTCACTATGTGTCTGTGCGTCCACACCCTATTCCAGCCTTTAGGATTACCTGTTTGCACTCACCCAGCATGGGTGCAGTACTCAGTGGACCTAGGTCAAGGCCGACCACATATCCCCTGATATCTTCTGTATGCCTTGGGGCAACAGAGCCAGGCTGGGCCACCCGTGACCACGACAGTCGACAGCCCGGCGACGAGTAGGGTAAATGCACCTGCCCCGTGGGGTGCTACACACACACATCACGAACGCATATGTTCATGTGCTCCGCATGGAGACATGTTCGTTTTTTCTGGCATCACTGATATCCCACGGACCACACTATGGTGTGGTCCGTGAAACACGTACCAGAAAAACACGGACACTGAAAATAAAAAGCATTTTTAACTCACCTTCACCAGCTTTGCTTGTCTCCGGCCTCTGCTGGCTGCTGCTTCATGCTAATTACTGACATGTGACTCGCCCACCCCAGGGCTATGGGACACCCGGTGCCGGGCCGGACTAGTCCGGAGGTAGTCAGTGGTGGCTGGGCCCGGCTCCGTGGCCCTGGTGGGTGTCAGTTGAATATGTGGCTTAATGAATAAAGTTTGTGTTCGTGACGCAACCTGTGGTATGCGGCTATTAAGCCGCCGCTGCTGTGTGAGGCCACCGGGATGATGTTATGGCAGCAATGGTGGTACTGCTCCCCACAGGTGGAGCAATGCCCGGGGCACAGTTGGTGCTTGTGAAAGTCTATGCAGCTGAAATAACAGAGACCACTCCAAGGGTGCAGTTCAAGTTCTTTACTCACAATTCTTGTCGGGTCCCGGGAACCCTTGGACTGCTGGGACCACTGTCAGGGACCTCCGCCGTTTCTGAGTGATTCTGAGAGTAGAAGCCGGTACCCTTCTCTTAGTGTCTCTATCTTCTGCTGTCTTCCTTAGCCTTGCCTTTGATAGGATAAACCTGGCTTGGCCTCCACTGCAGCCTCCAGGCTGGTGGGTCACCTGTCAGCTGATTACCCCTGTTCTGGAAGTTCTGCTATGGGTTCTGGCCCGGGGAGTTTACAACCTTCCCTGGGCCTCGGTTTTTACCGTTTGGAGATGATCTTTGCACTCCTCCAGTCTCTAGGGACCGTCCCCTGTTGCAGCTAGTTCCCTCCACCGATGTTCTTGTGGACCAGGCCACCGCAGCTCTAAACTGCCCTGGACAGCTATACAGACTGCCCGTGGCCCTGCGACTCCTTCTGTTTTCTGCGTGGTGTCACCTGGACCCTCCGAGTCCCAGGATCTTCACCAGGAAGCGTCTCTTTCTGTTTCTCTGCTCCTGTCTGACTTGGAGCTTTCTTTCCGTTACTTCTTCTCCTCCTTGCCTGCCTCCAGCAGGCCTCCTCCTCCTTCCCCACTCTCTCTTCACTCACAGCTACATGCTGGCTCCTCACTCTCTCACTCTCTGAGGTAAACTGAAACTCTGACCTTCCTCTCTGCTCTACACTCGGCTGGCTCTCCCCACCCCCCGGTTGCTAAGCTACCACCCTATGGGAGCAGGGATGGGTCTTATGTCTCCTCCCAGCATGCAGCATGGGAGGGTTGTCTGCCACTTTCCCTGGTCCCAGTGTGTTCCTAGCAATGGGTGTAGTGTGGATTTACCAGGGGACCGGTGTTCACTCCCTTCCTCACCCAGAATGGGGCATCACACCGCTGATGGGGTGCAATGACCTGTGGCGACGGAAGCCTCAGGGGCGCCACACTCCCCCACAGCGAATCCCAGCACGTCCTCAGGCTGAAAAGACAACAAAACATCTGGGAAAAACTGCAAAAACATTTTTGTTATGCATAACATAAAACAATAAAACATTTCTTCCCTTTATGGGAGGCACAAATACTTGAACGTTGCAAACTTTCTTATAAAGAAACATCTAAGTGTGCACTTTCAGTCTATTGCACGGTTTGGGCACATCCCCCATAATTCTGGTAGGGGGCACAACGGGTGCAACTAATTACATTTTTGGCTACAACAAGTCCAGTAGCCCGACAGTTCGTTCAGCTTCCTCAAGCTACAAAAACAACATACCAGCCACTAAGTCCAGTGGCCTGGTAAGACATGACACAAAAACATTCACCGGGGACCACATTCCAGTTCCGTGGCCCGGTACATATAAACATGGGGGTGACATCTTCGAAAAGCATGAGGGGCAGTACAGCAGGAAAGGGTGTCATCTTCAAAAAGAACGTTAGGGCAGCACAAAAGGGACATCTTCACAAAGCATAAGGGGCAGACAGGGGCTATATACAGTTCAGCTTCTTCTTACTTCTTTACATGTAGGGATTCTTCTCCGGCTCCCCACCTGGCAGCAGGTAGACAGCGGTCAGCACAGTCTGCGTCTGCCGGTCTTGGCGGGCCGCGCCTGGCATGGCGGCGGCCTGTATTGGAGTCGCTGCTGTGACCGATTCTTGACAGGCCGCACCTGGCGTGGCTGCGGCCTGGGCTTGGCGGGCCGCATCTGCGGCGTGGATTAACGTCGCCGCTGCGGCGGGATCTTGCTTGTCCGAGCGGGGTATCGCTGCTGGGGCCTGAGCTGGACGGGCCGGGCTTGGCGTCGCTGCTGCAGTGTGGATGGGCGTCGCTCCGGCGGCGAAATCTTGGTGGGCCGCACCTGGCGCGGCTGCGGCCCAGATCGGCGTCGCCGTGCCGGGCGTCTCTCCGGGAATCGCGGGCATGGCAGCGGGGGTTGGGGCACTCGCGCCGGCAGGGGCAGCATGGGACTCACCCAGATCTAGGCCGGAGATGCTCTGCAGCAGGATCGGCATCGCTGGTGTGGGCTCCGGATGGTCGTGGGCGGCACCTCCACTCAGGCCTCGCTGCACAGACTTCTGCAGACTCCTCATGGCCAGCACCATCTCCTTCCCCCACACGGCTGTCTCCCGTCCGCTCTGCTTCTTCATCCCGTCAGCCATCCTTCCGACCTCAGCCTCCAGCTCAGCGGCGGTCACAGGCCTGATCCAGGTAAGCTCCTCCTGGCCTCCGCTTGCAGGAGCCATTTTCCTTCTCTGCTGGTCTGGCATTTTGACTTGTTCTGCCAGCCGGCCAGCTTTTCTAGGCGCCATTTCTTCTTCTTCCGCCTTCCATGGCGGGCACTGCTTCGCGCTCTTTTCCTGGACAAGGGGGCGGGGCTTCTCTTCGCGCCCTTTCTTCTGGCACGCCCCCCTTCTTCCCGCGCTCAGTGGCTTCAATGGCGGCAGTTTCTTACAGTAAAACACAATTCTTCAGGCGCACAGTACCCGGTGTGACCGGGCACGAAATCCTGTTCGTGACGCCAAAGTTGACTCGCCCACCCCAGGGCTATGGGACACCCGGTGCCGGGCCGGACTAGTCCGGAGGTAGTCAGTGGTGGCTGGGCCCGGCTCCGTGGCCCTGGTGGGTGTCAGTTGAATATGTGGCTTAATGAATAAAGTTTGTGTTCGTGACGCCACCTGTGGTATGCGGCTATTAAGCCGCCGCTGCTGTGTGAGGCCACCGGGATGATGTTATGGCAGCAATGGTGGTACTGCTCCCCACAGGTGGAGCAATACCCGGGGCACAGTTGGTGCTTGTGAAAGTCTATGCAGCTGAAATAACAGAGACCACTCCAAGGGTGCAGTTCAAGTTCTTTACTCACAATTCTTGTCGGGTCCCGGGAACCCTTGGACTGCTGGGACCACTGTCAGGGACCTCCGCCGTTTCTGAGTGATTCTGAGAGTAAAAGCCGGTACCCTTCTCTTAGTGTCTCTATCTTCTGCTGTCTTCCTTAGCCTTGCCTTTGATAGGATAAACCTGGCTTGGCCTCCACTGCAGCCTCCAGGCTGGGGGGTCACCTGTCAGCTGATTACCCCTGTTCTGGAAGTTCTGCTATGGGTTCTGGCCCGGGGAGTTTACAACCTTCCCTGGGCCTCGGTTTTTACCGTTTGGAGATGATCTTTGCACTCCTCCAGTCTCTAGGGACCGTCCCCTGTTGCAGCTAGTTCCCTCCACCGATGTTCTTGTGGACCAGGCCACCGCAGCTCTAAACTGCCCTGGACAGCTCTACAGACTACCCGTGGCCCTGCGACTCCTTCTGTTTTCTGCGTGGTGTCACCTGGACCCTCCGAGTCCCAGGATCTTCACCAGGAAGCGTCTCTTTCTGTTTCTCTGCTCCTGTCTGACTTGGAGCTTTCTTTCCGTTACTTCTTCTCCTCCTTGCCTGCCTCCAGCAGGCCTCCTCCTCCTTCCCCACTCTCTCTTCACTCACAGCTATATGCTGGCTCCTCACTCTCTCACTCTCTGAGGTAAACTGAAACTCTGACCTTCCTCTCTGCTCTACACTCGGCTGGCTCTCCCCACCCCCCGGTTGCTAAGCTACCACCCTATGGGAGCAGGGATGGGTCTTATGTCTCCTCCCAGCATGCAGCATGGGAGGGTTGTCTGCCACTTTCCCTGGTCCCAGTGTGTTCCTAGCAATGGGTGTAGTGTGGATTTACCAGGGGACCGGTGTTCACTCCCTTCCTCACCCAGAATGGGGCATCACACCGCTGATGGGGTGCAATAACCTGTGGCGATGGAAGCCTCAGGGGCGCCACACATGCATATTCATGTATATAGGCACATCCGACACGGAAATAGCTGCAGCGGGGGCGTAAACACAGCAGAGCCGAAGAATTCAGCACCACGAACAGCAGGAGCGGGGACAGGTGAGTTTATCTCCATGTGCAATCACGGATCACGGAGCATGGATCACGGATTGCACATGGACAACCCATGTGTGCCATGAATCACGGAGCATGGAGGGACACATGCGTTCTTAACACATCAGTGAAAAATGTCTGTGTTTTTCACTGACGTGTGAAACAGGCCTAACAGGAATACCCACATGTTAACTCCATGGAATTGTTTGAAAAATGGAAAATTTTTCATGTTTCATTTTGAGAAATGTTAACTATATAAGGTAAGTTCGTGTAAAATGCCGGAGAGGTGCAGTCGTGGGTGAGGGAGTTGGTGGACCCCAACCCACCCCAGCACAGTACAGACACGGGGGGCAGAGTGGAGTGGGTGATATGGATATAATACCTGCTGAGTGCTGCGTTTCTGTTACTTCAGCCGTATTCTGCGACTCTTGCACACTTCCATGGGCCTCGGGCCCCATGCGCTCAGTAAAGAGATGACCACTGGGTAAAATTTTAACACTTTACTGAACAGTTGTCTAATATTCGTATTCCATCTTTTCAGCACAGAGATATAGTCATCATCATTATCCTTCAAGTACTTCATCTTCTGTATCTGGCTCGACTTTGCAAGGATGGCCGTAATGGGGCAACTTAACCTCCTGCTTCTTCGGACCTACTCCCCCAGCATGGTGGTGAGACATTCAACTCGGCTTACGGACAGAAGGACTCACTTGCCCTACCACCACAACTGCTTTCCCTCAGGTACTGGCAGATGACGCCTCAGATAGGAGCACCCCAATTTCGCCTTACACCTCCATGACACATCTGAACTTATGTCCTGCTGCAATAGAGCCCCTTCTAACAGCTTAGCTTCTCTTTTTCTTCTTTCTCTCCTGTCTCTGTAGCAGGGACCAGGGGATGGTGAAGGTTTGGGCTTCCCTCACCCTTAAATCCTGTCCCTGTCACCTCCACCCTTCTGTACTCCACTCTGCTTCTTCTGTTCCTCCTGGACTTCTCTCTCTCTTGTTCTGGTCTGTATCACAGTCTTTCCCTATCTGAGCTGGCCTACAAAGTTCCTAACCTTTCATCCCCTCCTATCCTGGGGACCATCCCTCCCTGTTTAACTCCTGCTGCCCTGTCATCTCCCAGTCCATCCCTTCCCTTTGAGGGACCCGGGACCCATGACCTTTAGCGGCAGTAGACCGTACTACACAGGGGGAGGAATAAAAACACACATTAATACAATGCATCCTGCACCATTAGCCACCAGCGGGGACGTGGGGACAGTAGAGTGCTGGTCACCCTCTTACATCCGCAAAAAAAATTGGTTGATTCACACTTTATTCTACTACAGTAATAATGTGTCTCTATGTCCATGTGACTGTTGTAACCTATCACTTACCTCAGAAGTGATACCTACAAGAATGGCAATAGACCATCTAGGCCAGTGATTGGTTGTGCGATCACTACAACAAAGTTTTTTATTTCATCATTTTCTTGACTGTCAGACATCCTCTTAATGGAGTTTCCAGGATTGGGGTTAAAGTCTACAGTCATTCTCCGTGACGCTATGTAATGCAGTTTAGGTGCTGTGAATCCTCAGAGTGTGCAATGTGCGTGCTGTGAATCCTGACAGTGTGCAGTTTACATGCTGTGAATCCTCACAGTGTGTAGTGTACCTGCTGTGAATCTTCACAGTGTGCAGGGTACGTGCTGTGAATCCTCACAGTTTGCAGTCTACGTGCTGTGAATCTTCACAGTGCGCAGTGTACGTGCTTCCAGGATTCTCTGGTACCAGCCCCAAGAGCATATGGTCACATGCCGACTAGATGTGCGGGTTCACTCAATACAATGGAATTGAACAAGGCTGGACACATCGAGTTGGAATATGGCCGGATACGCATATCTCAAATGTGCAGATCCTGACTGCATGTTGCGAGAATTCAGAAATCTTCAGTTACATAAAATGACTGTAAACTTTAACTCCAAGACTGGACAACCCCTTTAAAATATATAATGTTAGTTATTTTTTGTTCCAGCTATCTCAAGGAATTAGTGGATCATTTAATTTTGCATATTAGCCTGGAATTACCCTCAATTTATCTGAATAAACACTCTTAAATTGAAATTAATTTTCTTAAGCGATAAATTTACTGGTTACAGGGATAAAGATCAAGTTGTACAGCATCATACTGCCATCTCGTGGCAAGATCCAAAAAATGTTCATTTATAGTCTGAAGATGTAAAAAAAACACTTTCCAGCTGCTGAAGCCCACCACGTGTTAAATATAATTTATGTTTATACATTTATTGCAGAATAATCTTATCTCTTCTGATACATCAGGGAGGACTTTACTTTTAAGTCATAAAAATATAGCAATTCGGTGAATTGTCATCATAAAGCGTAGAAAAATACAGAATATTTAAAGAAATTATAGTAAAATAGTTGAAGAAAGTATTTCACCCATCTTTGTTTGCATCTTGAATGAAAAGCTTGGTGGTGGTTGTGTCCTTTTGAGCGTTTGCACGAGTCCTGTTGGTGTCGGGGGCTACATTTCATTGATGATATTATGAATTCATAGATGTAATGCTCTGTACTGAAAGATTAGATTCTCCTATCACTCCATGCTCTTGGTAGACGTGCACTTATCCAACATGACAATGATAGAAAATACCTAAAGCCATTGCTACATTTCAGAAGAACAACAGTGTGAAAGTGATTCAGTGGCTGAGTGTCTCTTGATCTGAACCCAACCGAACATCTATGGGGAATTCTGAGGAGACAAGTTGCCATCACTCTCCATCCAGCATCAACAAGCTTCTTGCACCTCTGAACTGAAATGTTGGACTCTTCTTTTGCAGACTGCTCCAGGTCTTTCATATTTGAAGGTGAATTCTCCCAACAGTAATTTTAAGATTTCTCCACAGGTGTTCAATGGGATTTAGATGCGGACTCATTGCTGCCACTTCATATCTTTCTCTAGCTTGTAATGATAGAGTCCTTTTCCCTGTATTTGCCAGCATCCCTGTACTTGCCAGTGCCTATGCCCCTGTATTCTCATCTCCCCCCACCTGGCAGAGATGCTGTTAACTCCTCGGCCACCAGCTTGTGGTTTCGAGGTTTCGAGAATGCACTTGTTGCGGGGCCCTATACTCTCCTGCACGGCTATCGTGTGTCTCAGTCCCTTGCCCTTCTTTACGGCCATCCTCGTGTTGGATGGTCCTCCGCTCTCCTGCATTTCTGCCAATTTGTATTGTGGACCCCAATTCTCCTCCACGGCTGCACACGGTGTTTTTCATGTGTCTGGCTCCTGCATCTTAAAGGTGCAGCACATGAACCTTGAAAAGGTGTACCCAGCCTATTGCTGGGAGGCACCAGGTATTTAAGGTTTCTTCCCCTGTTGGTCAGACCCTGAGCAACATATTAGGTTCCTAGCCTAGTACTGTCATGTTGGTCCAGCCTGTTGCTCTGGTCTGCCTGTACCCAGCATCAGTCCTACCTGTAACCTGTGTCTGCTGAAGTTTTGCCTGTGTTCCTGGACTCTTCCAGTCTGTGCAGCGGTGTCTGTCCTGTCTATGTTCCTGGACCCATCCAGCCTGTGTTCCTGGACCTTCCAGCCTGTGTTTCTGTCCATGTTCCTGAATTGTCCTACCTGTGTTCTAGAGTCTGCTCCTGTGTCTTGGTCCCAGCCTGAATCCTGCACTTGTCCCTGTATTCTGCCTGAGTCCGGTGTCCTGCCTGAGTCCGGTGTCGTGCATGAGTCTGGTGTCCTGCATGAGTTTGGTGCATCCTGTGTCCGGTGTATCCAGGGATCTTCCACCCTTGGAGCTACAGTATCTCTAGTGATAACCCGCGCACATGGACAGCAGGACTTATGTCTTACTCCCCTGTGGTCGATATGTGTCCAATTGAATGTCCTTTTTATTTTTGGGATTTTTCTTTCAGGCCATCAGAAAAGGGTGCGTGAGGAGGGGGATACTGTAACACAGGGATCCGTGTCCCTATACTTGCTGTCATCCTGGAGCTTGCCAACGCCTATACCCCTGCATTCTCCTCTCCCCCGATGCTGGTACCTCCTTGGCCGCCTGCTTGAAGTTGCGGGTGCGCATGTGTTATGTGGCCCCCTACTCTCCTGCATGGCCATCTGTAGCGCCCCCGAAGCCATCAGGGTACTACAAGGTTCTGCATCCTCACAAGGATGCAGGGCCTACCCCCTAGAGCCCCGTAAGACCAGTGCCGGTCACACACAAACACTCTAGGTAATCCCAGTTTTCCCCAACAATCCCCCATACAATGGTGCAAAGCCAGGGTCCAACCAATGGATGGCCGCCAGTCCAGTCCACTGGACAAGGTGGGAGGGGCAGACTGTGTTAAGTCAGTCAGTCAGAGTAGTAGTGGAAGTCGAGCAGTGAAGCTGGACATGAGGAGACACACTGACAAGGAGTTGACAGTAACCTCGTGACCGGGAGGGTAGTTGTCGATGGAGTACGGTGAAGTACTCCCTGAACTACGCACTAACAAGGTACAGGACCCTAGGTCAGGGATAAAGCTCCAGGCAGGCCTGATAACACCTGCACAGCGAGGGGACCATCAAGGACCTCGCTGACCCTAAAAATCCGAGACTCAGTAGCAAAGAGAAAGCAAAGAGGAAGCCGAGGACAGGACCAGAGACTCCAACCCCACGGGGTTCACGCTACTGTTATACGGATAGCAGTGGAAAGAAAACCACCGGACGGGGACCCCCAGTTGCTCTACACCACAGGGACCCACAAACCAAAGACAGGTGCAGGGGAAGAAGGCACAAGATTAGTACACTGGCACTAGGACAAAGGGGACCTGAAGGGGAAACGAGCCGGCCTTGTATGACCAGTTACCACCAGAAAGTGAGTAAAGAACCAGTTGCACTGAACCTCTTGTGTGGGCTACCTTCTTCCAACATCCGTCATTACACCTACCTTCTTGGCCCAGCCCTGCTTGCGGAGGGTCTAACATCCAGGCTGCCATTAACATCAGCCCCAGTAGTGGACATTCTGCAGCGGCGGCTCCATCTACATAGCCGCAACACCGCAAGTGGCGTCACGTATGAACACTAATCTAATCCCCTGTAAATATACCGCCTTTACAAAAAAGGCCCAGGGCACGGAACCGAGCAACGGCCACCAAAGTGATATTCCCCAGATATACACTGCCCGGGACCGAGTACCCCATATCCCTGGGCGCGACATATCCACATGTGTCTGGGTCTCCTGCCCTTCTGTATAGCCATCCTCGTGCTGCATAGTCCTCTGCTTTCCAGCATGTTTGCCCACATATTGCTTCTCTGTACTCCTGCAAAGCCATTCACATGTGTTCCGGTCTCCTGCTTGAGCGCCCACGTGCTGCGTGGTCCTTTGCACTCTCGCGTTGCCACCCACTTGTAGTGCGGGTGTAGCGCCCCTGACCTGGTCAGGCACCACTGAGTACTGCACCCACGCTGGGTGAGTGCAAACAAGTAATCCTGATGGCTGGAATAGGGTGTTATGCCGCCCCCGTGCCAGCAGCCGCCGCTGCTCAGATCCAGACCTTCAGGGGAGGTGGCTCGAGGGTCTCCGGACCCGGGGGTCTCGCGGACACGCCGAATAAAATGGGGGACTTAGATGTACGGGCTAGGCCGTAATAGGTTTGTGACGCCACCCACGGTGAATGGTGAGGTGGGGCACCACCGTTGCTGTTACGGGGCGCCCGGGGGAGATGTTGTGCAGCAAGTTGTTAACCCCTCCATGGGCAGGGATGGTGGGCCCGGGACCCGATGGCTCTGGTGCAGGGGGAATGACGACCGCAGAGGGTGCTGGTGTGGCACCCTGGCCTAGCCAGCTCGTCACAGATAACACACAAACACCCCCACCCCCCCATTAGACAGGAACACCAGCCAAACACAAAACCCTTGTTGCCTCCCTCCAGTGTCTGATGTCCACACCAGGTGGGGCGGGGCTAAGAGGTTGGCTCCACCCACCGAGGAGTTCACAGGCCTGGAGGCGGGAAAAGTGGAGTTGAGAGTTGTGGAGAGTAAGAGTGAGGAGTAAGCACTGGGGTGTCTGGGTTTGTGGCCCAGGCACCGACAGCAAGGTTGGCAGACGGTGGTGGCCGTCTGCAGGAGTGGTGGAGCAACGCGGAACCGTAGGACCGGGGACGGGTGACGGCCCGCCGGTACCGACCAGGGAGCAAAGTGAAGCCAGCACACACAGGCAGGGCCATCGGACCCCGACCAGGCTTGGAGCCACCGACAATAGTCAGATCCGAATGTGACTGGAACCCCAGGAGTTTCACAACAGCAAAAGTCCCGATTGAAGGCAACCGCCCACACCGTGAGGGTATATAGTTACCGCCTAAGGCTAGAGACCCAAGGGCCAGCACCTGCGGGCAAACGGGCTCCTCCGGTACCCATACACCGGGGAGCGGACTACCGTTGGGAATCCATAGTAGTCAGAAAGAAGAACATCAAGGTGCAGAGAAAGACAGCCGCCATCACCTGTCCGGGGAGAGACACTGCAGCCGGCTGCGGGACCCGTCCATCCAGCCGTTTGGTTTACCGAGGACTTTGTACCTTTCTTGCTGAGTGAGTACACCCGTGCCATCCAGCACCGCACTGCGCTGTCCCTGCAACCCTGCACCTCACCGACCCTGCCTCCCCGTCACAACACCGGGCCCCGGGACCACCGACCCCTACCCACGGAGGGGGAAAACAACATCCCAGCTGCTCCCTACCATCGCTCCCGGGATCCCCGTCACTAGCAGCGGTGGTGCCTATCTTCACCACGACCCGTGGGTGGCGTCACGGACTAAATCCCCCAAACCAACCACCCCTTTCACTCACGGGCGAGGAGCGCCGCTCGAGTCCCCGAATCCGGCCCACCGCTCGAGCCACCGAGCAGCCATCGCAGCAGCGCCGGACCTCCCCGCCCGCGACACTGGTGTACTCACAGTTAGGAAAACACACAAGTCTCTGGTAAACCAAGGTGGTGGTGGCCGGTGCCGCGGCGGGTTGCGTTGGGATCCCCCACCCGGCTGGTGGTCTCTATCCTTTTCCTGCACTGTTTACGTAGAAAAGACTTCCCAGTTTGAAACATAGGAGTCCGCTCCCGGCTGGATGTGGCCTAAGGAGCCGTGCCCGCAGACGCTGGCCCGTGGGATCTATGGGCCTTGGCGGTGACCTCTTATCCCTAATCGGTGGGCTCTTCCTGGCTTCAGGGTCCGAGTACCCCCCTGTTGTGAATGTTAGTTATGTTTTGGCTGCTGGGAGGCTCCCTCTGGTGGCCAGGAATGGTTTGGACTTGGACCAGGTGTGTTGTGCAGTGGGTGTTTCCTTTGCTAACTCTCTGCTTATTTAAATCCTGGTCTGATTGCAGGCTGTTGCCGGATGTCAGTTGTTCTTTGTATCTCCAGCCTGCTTAATCCTGCTCTACACCAAATCTACTCCAGATAAGTGCTTGCTCTTTATTTATTGTCTGGTTCTTTTGTTTATCTGGGTTTGTCATATGCTGTGGTTATTTTCAGTTTATTCGCTTGCAGGGATTTTCCCCCTCAGTGGCTTGTTGGGGAACTCCCTGCAGTTTTGTGTGGAGTATAGCTCCTTTGGGTCCATGTGTTTGTGGCTTGTTGACTTTGTTATGATTCTTGTTTTCTGTTCATTGGTATGACAAGGGCACCTGGTATAGGACGGTGTTCAGATCGTGCGATCTGAGGGCCTTTTTGTACTATCAGGAAGTTGGTATTTTGCAGGGTTTTTCTCTGGCCACCATCAGTCGCTTTCCTGTCCTTTCCTATTTTAGTCAGCGGGGGCCTCACCTTTTGCTAATCCTGTCATCAACCTGTGTATTGTGTTTTTCCTATATTACCGCAGTCTTTGAATGTGGGGGGCTTGCTATTCTTGTCTATTTTCTGAGGCAGAGAGTTATCCATCTTTCCTACTTTTAGGATAGTTAGTTCTCTGGCTGGGTTCGCGGTGCACAGGATGTTAGTTCACCCCTCGGCTACTTCTAGTTGTGATGGTTAGCAAGAGGATGGCGGCCAGATTAGTTGCCAATGCTCGAGTCACCTTTTGCCAATGATTTGTGGTGGTCTTCCGTGGTTCCGGATCATAACACCCCCCTTTGTGCTATGGTTTCCGGGTCGGTTCACCGTGTCGGTACCGGCGAGCTACAACCCTGTCCCGGTCCACCTCGGTTCCACCGAGCCGTCTTCCCGTCTTCTGTCGACAGAGACCATCGTCTGCCTCCTAGCCAGTAGCATCAGGGCTCCTACCCTGGTACCTGTCAGTTTGCTTCAGGCCTGACACACAGGACTGACCTCCACTACTGAACTCTAAGACAGAACTGCTGCTTTTCCCGCCCTGGGCTGTCTAAATCCCTGGGTGGGCGTGCACTAACCACCTGGCCACGCCCATTGGTGTGTTTATCTTTCCTTAAGGGGGGGTGACTAGGGTTTAATGGTTGGCTGTGTGTTTCCTAGTGAGGGAAAGGTGTAGTGCGGGGGCCTAACTGTGACTACCTGGTTTTGCCAGGGCGTCACAGTGTGAACACACAGACACATAGTGACCAGGTCTCACACATACCTTTGAAGGGACCCCTGGGCAGACCCAGGAGGGGGCGTGGCCTCCACCTCCATTCATGGGGTGCGGTAGAGAAGCTGCTCCCTAGAGCAGAAATCCATTTACTCGGTCTGGTGAGGGTGCTGGATGTGCCTCACCAACCAACACAGAGTTCGCAGCATCAGCAGCAACGAGGGGGCCCATAAGTGAGATAGGGCAAGAAGCCATCTTTACTTGGTCCATGCTGCCAGCAAACAGGCCAGAAAGGGGAGAAAAGGCAGTTGCGACTTCCCTGGATGATTCCCACAATACTTCAAGTCAGGTGTCATCTTAAACAAGAAGGGCTATGAACGCGAGTTGACAGTCACCCCTGGACCAGCCTGAAGGATACCTGGTTCTCCCTGCAGTTTGTCTCAGCATCGCCCGGGTTACCTCACAGTGAACAACTGAACATGAGTAAAAACCGTGATAGACATTTTGGACTGTGTGTGAGTTCTTCTGCGACCTGTGGTTCTACGCACTTACACTCGAGTCCCTGGGCCCAGCCTCACTCTCGGGAGGCCACACCATCTAACTGCAAATACCATCAGCCCCAGACGCTCACTAAACTGCAGTGGCGGTCACCCCTCATCCTGACCGCAAAACCGAGAGTGGCGTCACGACTAGATATAAAGAAAACCTGTCTGACCTGTGGCCAGAAGTGTCAACAGAGTGGGTCCCCGCGGTGTCCCTAAAAGTGGATAGATGTCCTGGGGAGCGGTGGGCGACACATCTCTTCTGGCGTCACAAACAGGATCAGCGGTCCTGGGGCGTCACACGGGCACCCGTCCTCCTCTGCAGTTACCAATGTGTGTTTTGGTCCCTGCCTTACCTTACCCCTCCCACATCAAGGTAAGCATGGGTACCCCCTGTAGTCCAGTGGGTCCAGTCCAGCTCGCACTCGCAAGTGCTACACAATGCTTTGTTTCCATCCATTTCTAGATGCTTCTTGAAGTATGTTTGAGTCATTGTTCTGCTGGAAGAGACGCGACCTAGAATCCTAGGCACTATATTGCCACCCAAAATGCTTTGGTAATATTCATATTTTATGATGCCTTGTACACAGTCAAGTCACCCAGCGTCAGAGGCAGCAAAGCAACCCCAAAATATCTTTGAACCGCCACCATATTTGACTGTAGGTACTGTGTTCTTTTCTTTGGAGGCCTTCTTTCACTTTTGGAAAACAGTGGAATGATGAGTTTACCAAAAAGCTCTATTATGGTCTGTTCACAATATGCTTTCCCAGAAGGATTTTTGCTTACTCACGTACATTTTGGCAAACTGCAGTCTAACATTTTTGTGTATCAGTGTCAGTAGAGGGGTCCTCCTGGGTCTCCTGCCATAGTGTTTAATTCAAAATGTTGACAGATTGTTAGTGTTAACACTGATGCACCCTAAGGCTGTAGAACAGCTTGGATTTCTTTGGAATTGATTGGGGCTGCTTATCTACTATCTATCCTGTCCTCAGGCAGTTCTCTTCTCCTCTTTCTGTTCTCCATGCTTAGTGCAGTGCACACAGACACACAATGAAGTGATTGAGTCAACTACTCTTTTTAGGCCCTGTGCACACACTGCGTTTTTACCTGCGGTTTTACCCGCGGTTTTGCGGGAAATTTCATGAAATTTCTTGAGAAATGTTTGTAATCTTTCTGCAGACATTTCCCAGCAAAACCTATGGGAAAAAAAATAGCTGTCCGCACACTGCGTTTTTTTCTCAAGAAAATTCTTTCTGCAGAATTTCTTGAGAAAATTTCTTGAGAAAATGTGCATGTCACTTCTTTCTCGCAGGTACCTGCGGTATTTCACTCCATTCACTGTAATGTAATCGCGAAATACCGCGGGTATACCGCAGGTAGCAAATTATGTGCGGCATACCCTCGGTATAGCCGCGGTTTACCTGCGGTAATTTTCATCACTGCCTGCGTTTTGCAGGGAAGGGATGTCATTATGACAGGAAGAGGAAGTGGAGCAGAGTAAACACACACACATCACACTCCCTGGACGCCGCATGGAAGCACTTCCGTGTGACCTCCGTTGGGTGCCCGTGCAGTCTGTGTCCCGCTCCAGCCCCACGGCTGCCCGCACTGCAGTATCAGCAGCTTCTCACACTGCAGTGCTGGCAGCCGCGGGGATGACGAGCGCTGCTGTCAGAAGGTTAGATGAGATCATTACCTGCTGTGACGATCTCCTGCTCTCCTGACATCAGCGCTGTCACTGCCTTCTATGCCCGTCTCACGGCAGCCCGAGACTGTGCCTGCCCGAGACTGTGACTAGTGGTGACGTCACGGGCTCTCGCGATACTGCTGAGAACGCGGCGGGCATAGAAGTCAGTGACAGTGCTGACATCAGGAGAGCAAGAGATCATCACTGCACGTAATGATCTCATCTAACCTCCTGACAGCAGCACTCGTCATCCCCTGCAGTGACCTTGGCTGACCCATTGATGTTAGCTTAGGTCACTGCACTACTCTCCCAGCCAATGGGGAACATTCTGTTCTTCATTGACTGGGACAGTGACTATGGTACGGATCGTCATGGGACCCCCTTATTGGATTATGCTGGTCCATGAATTGATTGTTCTTTTCAATAAATTGGTGAAAGAGGGAATGTTTTGGGCAGTGTTTCTTCAAATAAAAACTTTTTTGTTGTCTATTTTTTATTTCTTACTGACTGGGTTGGTGATGTCGGGTATCTGATAGACACTTGACATCACTAACCCCAGGGCCTGATCCCAGGTGACATTACACATCTGGTATCAACCCCATTTATTACCCTGTTTGCCACCGCACCAGGGCAATGGGATGAGTTGGGGCAAAGCGCCAGGATTGGCACATCTAATGGATGCGCCACTTCTGGGGCGGCTGTAGGCTGGGGAGTGTCCAATAATCATGGACCTCCCTAGTCTGAGAATACCTGAGCACAGCTGTCTGCTTTACCTTGGCTGGTGATCCAATTTGGGGGGGACCCCACGTTTTTTGTTTTAAATTATTTATTTAATGTAAAATAACAGCGTGGGGTGCCCTCTGTTTTGGATTACCAGCCAAGGTAAAGCTGCCAGCTGTGGTCTGCAGGCTACAGCCGTCTGTTTTACCCTAGCTGGCTACAAAAGATATGGGGGACCTCACGTCGTTTTTTTTTTTATTATTATTTATTTTTTGGCTAAATAGAAGGCTAAGCACCCTTTAGTGCCACATGAAAGTCACTAAAGGGTGCCAGCTTAGAATATGCAGGGAGGTGGGACATTATATAGGTCTTCCTCATCTATTATCTATCTATCTATCCATCTATCCATTATCTGTCTGTCTATCTATCTATCGATTATCTATCTATTATCTATATTATTTATTGCAGTTACAGCATAAAGAACCGCAGGGACCAACCTGCGGAAAAACCGCGGCAAAACCGAGGCAAAAACGCATGCGTTTTTACCGCGGTTTTGGTGCGCTTTTTTACCGTAGGTGCGGTAATCTTCAACTCCCAGAAGTTTCTCAAGAAGTTTTCTTGAGAAAAATCACTTTTCTAGTGCGCACATAGCCTTATTTGGTTTCAGGTTCAGGTGTCATTTTCATATCACAATTTTGTCTGTCCCATTTTTGGGGTTTTCTATGAAACTATGTAAAATTTGCTTTTCTTTCCCTCTATTTTTTTGTGTTATTCCAATACACACAAGGATAAATAAAAATATAAAATTACAATCATTTTCTGGGAGAAACACTCCACTTTCTGGAACAATTTCAGGAGGGCCAACACTTTCAGCAATGACTGTGTATATATATATATATATATATGTACATATACGTCAAACACACACAGCACCTGGTGTGTCAATCTACGACATCTGAGCCTTTAGTATGACACTATAAGGCCATGTGTGACGCCCCTGGACTATCAGTTCGTCACAGGGTACTGCACAAACTACACTTCAGTGCAATATTCAAATCCCTCATGGTTCTGGGTCCCCATCTTACAGTGCTGCCTCCAACAACAAATCAAATCCTAGATACACCCTGCACCACACGCACCAGGCACACCAGTGGACAGCTTGAGCTGAATTGGGTCGTCCACCTAGGGGTCAGGGAGGGGAGGTGAGCAGTGTAGAAGTGAAGTGGAGAAGGAGAAGAGAGGTAGCCCTCGAGCTGAGAGGAGTTCAGAGGAGGCTGGGAGTAGTGGCTCCCAGGAGAAGCTGACTAGGTTGCAGACGGTGGTCTGGACCTAGAGTAGTCGGACCCCCGGTCGCAGGGGATTGAGGCTAAGTGCCTGGACCTGTCAAAGAGGACGGTCAGCAGCCTGGTCCTATCACCGGTCTGGGACCGAAGGCACGGTGGGGTACACGGACCCTTGGTTGGGAAGAAGCTTCAGGCAACCCGGCAATTAAGCTGCGGAGAACGGAGCCTTTATGGACTGTTCCCACTAGCTCCAGAATCAGGGCACTAGCGCAACGAGGGGGATAGGGCCTTCCACATAAACAGCCCACTAAAATCTCAAGCGTGAGCCCTGAGAGCAGGCTCCCACACTTAGCCACAGTGGGGAGCGGGGCCCGGCAAGTTCAAGACTACTGGGCCACTACGGTGAATGTAAACTTTGTGCTAGGAGGCAGGTCACGGATCACCAGGCAGCACTGCAGGGGACGGGACCCGGATAAGCTCCCCTTGAAAGGCAGCGGCACCCAGACACTTGGTTTACCCGGTTGTCAGTGTCTGCTTATTGGCTGAGTGAGTACCTGAGTGATTCCCCCTTCACGGCACCCAGTAGCATCATCCAGAGTCCCGGGGCCAGCCCCTACCCGTGGAGGGCAACAACACCTTGCTGCCCCACTTCATCACCCCGGGTACTCCCAACGGCAGCGGCGGTACCCCCAGTTACCGCACACCACGGGTGGCGTAACGAACTATAGCTCCCCTGTAAATATTCCCCCTTTTACTTGAGAGTGTGGCCCCTAAACCCCCGGGTCCGGAGACTCTCGAGCCACGAACGGACACAACCACCGGATCCAAGCGGTTCAATCCGCTGCTGGGGTGGCACATATGTGCATACAGTGCATTTTTCGAGGCATTTTTGTGCATATTTCTGGTGCGTTTTTGGACAAAAAAACAGCATGACTTGCCTTCCCCAGCAAAGTCTATGAGTTTTCATTTTTGCTGTCTGCACAGTGCAGTTTTGTTTTAGGCGCATTTTTGTGGTGACCACAAAGATGCAACATGTCAATTCTTTCTGCGTTTTTGCCAGCGTTTTTCACCCATGCAATGCATTGGGAAAAACACACAAAAACGCAAGACCTTTTTTATGCGTTTTTTAACCGCGGGTGCGCTTTTTTGTGTTTTTTTGCGGTCAAAAGCGCACAAAAACACTGCATCTTTGTGGTCACAAAAAAGCAACGTGCGCACATAGCCTTATCCTCTCAAGCTAAATATTACATGTATGTTAGCAAATATATATTTATATCTTGTGCAGTGTTGAAAGTGATAACTTAACTTTGATATTAATATTTAACTCCGCGATTTTGAAAAGAGAGGTTTTAAAGGGGACTGATGTGTGTTAGCACTTTCACAACAGCTTAGTGAGTAAAGACTTTGGATTATCCAGGTATGAGGAGAGTTCAGTCCTGTTTGGATAAGTCAGTGAATTATAGTTTTCCTGTTCTTATCTGCCCATTGTTCTGCTGCCTCGGTAGCGTATATATTTCAAGATTAAGCGTACAATATGTCTGTCCATAGATATTCTGCAGCGTGCGGCTATATAATGGGACATTATACTGCCACTGAAAAGACAACAAATGGAAAAAAAACAAGTAATCATTAATCAGGAGGGAACCACATAGGATTATTGGTCGTCTAGTAGGATCTTGTTATCACCTTATGCCAGTTTTTTGGCAAAAGGTTTCCTGTCAAAAAAGGGTCTGGGTTTTCCATTGGTTGTTGGGAAGGTTAGTCTAGGGTAGTACTGTAATGGGTGGTGTCTAGCTGTAGAAGGTTGAAGGGTTTGGCTACACAAGCTGCTCCTTGACTTTTCCTTTTTCTTTGCTTGGGGTTTATCCTTTTCTCTTTAGGAGATTACAGATTTCCTCACTTTTCGGCTGTTAATCAGCAATTCCCTTAGTGTCTTTAAATACTATAATTTCCCCTTCCTCTTTGATAGGTTTAAATACTCTTCACAGGTCTTGAGTGCAAGCAGTCAGCTTGTATTCATCTAGAAAAAGTTTGCTGTTGCAGCAGTTCATCTCCCTGAGTCATGTGGAGATAAGTTATTCGTATACTTTCCCCTGTGTGTGCTTCCTGTGTCTTCTTTAGCACTAAGGGGTACTTCACACACAGCGAGATCGCTACTGAGATCGCTGCTGAGTCACGTTTTTTGTGACCTCATTAGCGATCTCGCTGTGTGTGACACTGGGCAGCGATCTGGCCCCTGCTGTGAGATCGCTGCTCGTTACACACAGTGCTGGTTCGTTTTTTTTTTTAGCAAGGGTCAGGTATCCTGCTCAGTGGATAGGTGTGAACCTAGCTGGGGTTGGGAAGGAAGGCAGAGGCTAGCGGTAGGTTTGGTCAGGGGGTCACCATTTTACCCTTCCCAATGCGCAGGGTTTCCCTTCCCTTTTGTGGTTTGCTTGATACTTTCCCATACCTAGTGTGATAAGTACACGACTAGTGACTAGGTCATGGTTTGGCCTATTTGTCTCCATCATTAGCAGTGGGGGATTGAGTTAGAGAGAACCTGTCAGCAGGAGTTTGCTAAGTAAAGTACAGACATGATTATATTGTTGCTGATTAAAACTATACCTGTGTTGAAGAATTCTTTTTTGTGTTTTTTGTGAAATCATTGTTTGAAGTTCTCCTGTAATGATATCTTTGTGCATCGGGGTGGGACTGTATGGTCTTATCTTGGTGCTCTGGCCACTCTATATTCTGGCTTCCTCCTGGTTTTGAATGACATATCACTGATTGGTCAGTGACCTGTCACCTATTTCATGTATCACGCCAGTGTGGCGCCCTGGCCTAGCCAGGTCGTCACAGATAACACACAAACAACCCCACCCCCAACAGACAGGGACAACAGCCAAACAAAAATCCTTGATGCCTCCCTCCAGTGACTGATGTCCACACCATGTGGGGCGGAGCTAAGCGGTTGGCTCCACCCACCGAGGCGTTCACAGTCCTGGAGGCAGGAAAAGTGTTAGTTAGAAGTGGGAGTTGAGTGTTGGAGTTTGAAGTGACAGGAACAAGCACTTGGGTGTCTGGGTTTGTGGCCCAGGCACTGACAGCAAGGTTGGCAGACGGTGGTGGCCGTCTGCAGGAGTTGTGGCGACCTGGACAAGCTAGGGGCCACAGAGAACAACACCAACACACCCCACCCTCCCAGCAGGCACACCGAAGTCAGACACAAAACCCTTGTTGCCTTCCTCCAGGGGCTGATGTCCACACCAGGGGGTGGGCCAGGCGGTTGGCCCCGCCCACCGAGGAGTTCACAGTCCTGGAGGCGGAAAAACCAGGCAGATAGAGTTTGGAAGTAAAAGTGGAAGGAGGGAAAGTAGTGAGAGAGGAGAAAAGTGACAGCTAAGCAGCCTGAAGTTGGTCCGGGTGTGTGGCCCGGACAGACCAGCAAGGTTGGCAGACGGTGGTGACCGTCTGCAGGAGTGGCCGATTGGAATCTACAGTAAGGACCATGGACGGGCGGTGGCCCGGTGGTACCGGACCGGTACGCAAAGAGAAGCCAGCACCATCTGGCAGGGGCTTACGGACCCCAAGAAGGCTAGGAGTCGCAGTGAATTTGCCGAATTCGTTAGTGAAGAGAACCTCCTGGGTTCCCCAACAGCCAAGTCCCGACAGAAGGCAACAGTCCAAGCAGGAAAGGGAGACACCGCCACCGCCAAGGCAACCGTTTCTCAGGGCCAGAGCCTGCGGGCAAAAGGGGCTCCTCCAGCCCATATCCAAGCTGGGGAGCGGGTTACCGGTGGGAACCCATTAGAACCATCTACCGTACATAGGTGCAGGGAAAGGCAGTCACCATCAACCTGCCGGGAGAAAACAACACAGCAGCCGTCTGTGGGACCCGTCCATCCAGCCGAGTGTTTTATCGAGAACTGTGTCCTCATCATTGGCTGAGTGAGTACCACCGTGCCGTGCGGCACAGCGCTGTCCCCGCGACCCTGCACCTCACCAGGCCCCGTAACCCCCCCCTGCCATCCATCCCTACCCCATCACCGGGCCCTGGGACAACCAACCCCGTGCCCACGGAGGGGAGAACTAACAACAAAGCTGCTCCCTGTCACCGCTCCCGGGATCCCCGTCTAGAGCAGCGGTGGTGTCACCAATATCACCACAACCGTGGGTGGCGTCACGGACAATAATCAAAACCCCCACAATCAAAATCCCCTTTTCACTCATGGGCGAGGAACGCCGCTCGAGTCCCCGGGATCCGGCCCACCGCTCGAGCCACCACCGAGCAGCAGCCGCAGCAGCAGCGGCAGCCGGACCCGAGCAGTGGGAGAGCGCAGCGTCCCCTCCTCTGCCCGCGACAGAGTGGTGGAGCAACGCGGAACCGTAGGACCGGGGATGGGCGATGGCCCCCCGGTACTGACCGGGGAGCGAAGTGAAGCCAGCACACACAGGCAGGGCCATCGGACCCCGACCAGGCTTGGAGCCGCCGTTAATAGTCAGATCAGAATGTGACTGGAACCCCAGGGGTTTCATAATAGCAAAAGTCCCGATTGAAGGCAACCGCCCACACCGTGAGGGTATACAGCCACCGCCTAAGGCTAGAGACCCAAGGGCCAGCGCCTGCGGGCAAACGGGCTCCTCCGGTACCCATACACCGGGGAGCAGACTACCGTTGGGAATCCATAGTAGTCAGCAGAAGAACATCAAGGTGCAGGGAAAGACAGCCACCATCAACTGTCCGGAGAGAGACACTGCAGCCGGCTGCGGGACCCGTCCATTCAGCTGTTTGGTTTACCGAGGACTTTGTACCTTTCTTGCTGAGTGAGTACACCTGTGCCATCCGGCACCGCGCCGCACTGCCCCTGCAACCCTGCACCACACCGACCCTGCCTCCCCGTCACATCACCGGGCCCCGGGACCACCGACCCCTACCCACGGAGGGGGAAAACAACATCCCAGCTGCTCCCTACCATCGCACCTGGGATCCTCGTCACCAGCAGCGGTGGTGCCTATCTTCACCACGACCCGTGGGTGGCGTCACGGACTAAATTCCCCAAACCAACAACCCCTTTCACTCACGGGCGAGGAGCGCCGCTCGAGTCCCCGAATCCGGCCCACCGCTCGAGCCACCGAGCAGCCGCAGCAGCGCTGGACCCGAGCGTTAGCGAGAGCGCAGCAGCGACTGCGTCCTCCCCGCCCGCGACACCAGCGCCTGCATTGGCATTGGATCTCCAATAAAATTGGAGATAAAATTGGTTGCACATGCGCAGACGCATCTACAAATCATCTATTTGAGTTCTCATGAAGAAGGGATGAGACCCTGAGCTATTAAGCTACTGGAACAGTTATCTATCTTCCATAACTGTAGAAATATGACGAAAACATAGTCCCTTGGTGTCCAATGGACCCCATGCAACTAATTAAAGGTTAAAGAATAAAAAAGAGCCATATGCAACGGGTTTCTTGGCCTCAATACAGAGTGGCGGCTAGTATCTCCTGTACATTCCCATATACAGGATACACTTGTCTGCATTGCAGGAGAGAGCGATGCTGCCCTCTGCTGATAGACATTAAAAATACAAATGTTTTATTAAGTTTTATCCTTTTTGGTGTAGAGATGGCCTATTTAGGATTCAGTTGAGTAAGGGAAGAGACATCTGGCAGCAAACAAGATCTAAAAATGCTACTTAGGGTCTATTGACTCTATGGGCGGCTTTGCACGTTGCGACATTGCACGTGCGATGTCGATGGGGTCAAATCGAAAGTGACGCACATCCGGCGTCGCAGTCAATATCGCAACGTGCAAATCCTTTTTGATACGATGAACGAGCGCAAAAGCATCGTTATCGTATCATCGCTGCAGCCTCCGACATTTTCATAATGCCAGTGCAGCGACAGGTACGATGTTGTTCCTCGCTCCTGCGGCAGCACACATCGCTGTGTGTGAAGCCGCAGGAGCGAGGAACTTCACCTTACCTGCCGCCGGCTGCAATGAGAAGGACGGAGGTGGGCGGGATGTTTACATCCTGCTCATCTCCGCCCCTCCACTTCAATTAGCCGCCTGCTGTGTGACGTCGCTGTGACGCCGCACGACCCGCCCCCTTAGGAAGGAGGCGGGTCGCTGGCCAGAGGGACGTCGCACGGCAGGTATGTGCGTGTGAAACTGCCGTAGCGATAATAATCGCTACGGCAGCTTTCACTAGATATTGCACGTGCGACGGGGGCGGGACTATCGCTGCAGCATCGGTAACACATTGTTACCGATGTCGCAGCGTGCAAAGCCCGCCTATGTCTTTTAACACAACCAATGAGTTTTTCAGGCAGAAGATGCTTCAGGAAAACGTCGGCTGTGCATTTCCTGAATCATCTCTTTTTTGACATCTTGGCGGTCGTTTGTTGCATTTTTTTCAATTGTGTTTTTTACAATTTATATTTCATATATTTATGGTTTGCTACAGTTTTTGTCTCTTTTCAGTAGGTCATGTTTTAAATAAAGCTTCTTTTTTACACTTCTAATTTGCTGACTACATGTGTTTTTACTCCATTTCCAAAGTGGAAAGGTTCTAAAAACCCTTATGCATTTTTTATTTCTTGATTTTCCTCATCTAAAGACTATGGGGTAAATCCGTAAATAAAAGCCATTTTAACCACTAGGGGAATTGACATGCGCAGATATCAAATATGCATCACGGGAAATTTCTGTAACACTAAAAATCTGTACAATGGGTGTGAGATTGAAATACATCTGATCAACTTTGCTGGAACTGTAACATGCTGCAGTTTTTAGCAGAAAAAACAGATTGAATACTCACTGTGGGAGCGTCACTTTAAGGTTGAGTTTGTTTTGGTGGTTTAGGTAAAACTTACATTTGAACAAAATAGCGTAAAGATAAATCAGCCAATAAAATGCCAAAATATGAACGGTTCATTCTTAGCATAGTCATAGCTTTATATGAGTACATAACACATGACAGGCTCACCATTTAACCACCTGAATTCAAAAGGTCCACACACATCCTGCAAAAATGGATAAAATGTGCCATACCTCAAATAGTGAGATATTAGTTTTATATTTTGGCCCAAAATATGTAAGCTCGCAATCCGTTCGTCAAGGATTCTCACACTTGCGAGTCCCTACACTGAATTAGTTAGAAAAACCACAAAGAACTATATAAAAAAAACACCAAAAAGGAGCTGCAGCCATCTTTATGAGGAAGGCTCACCACATTCTGTGTGTGCACATATCATTTGTCTTGGCTCCTTTTTGGTGTTTTTTTGATATAGTTCTTTGTGGTTTTTCTAACTAAATCAGTGTAGGGACTCGCAAGTGTGAGAATCCTTGACGAACGGATTGCGAGCTTACATATTTTGGGCCAAAATATAAACTAATATCTCACTATTTGAGGTATGGCACATTTTATCCATTTTTGCAGGATGTGTGTGGACCTTTTGAATTCAGGTGGTTAAATGGTGAGCCTGTCATATGTTATGTACTCATATAGTGCTAACTGACCTGCCTGGACCTGGTGTTGTGCGTCATTTATAGGCCTTAATTCAGACACTGTGCGTCTCGTGCATCCGTGCGAGATGCACCTATATAGTGCTGTTTAGCCCGCCTGACCTGGGTTTCTGGCGTCATTTATAGGTTACAGTTCAGACACTGTGCATTTCACTCATTATATGATGGGCTCCCAGTGCAAGCCTTATTAGTGTGCATGTGTCGCGGGCAGAGGAGGGGATGCTGCGCTCTCCCACTGCTCGAGTCCGGCCGCTGCTGCTGCTGCGGCTGCTCGGTGGTGGCTCGAGCGGTGGGCCGAATCCCGGGGACTCGAGCGGCGTTCCTCGCCCGTGAGTGAAAAGGGGATTTTGATTGTGGGGGTTTTGATTATTGTCCGTGACGCCACCCACGGTTGTGGTGATATTGGTGACACCACCGCTGCTCTGGACGGGGATCCCGGGAGCGGTGACAGGGAGCAGCTTTGTTGTTAGTTCTCCCCTCCGTGGGTAGGGGGTTGGTTGTCCCGGGGCCCGGTGATTGGGTAGGGATGGATGGCAGGCAGGTTACGGGGCCTGGTGAGGTGCAGGGTCGCGGGGGCAGCACTGTGCCGTACGGCACGGTGGTACTCACTCAGCCAATGATGAAGACACAGTTCTCGATAAAACACGCAGCTGGATGGACGGGTCCCACAGACGGCTGCGGTGTTGTATTCTCCCGGCAGGTTGATGGTGACTGCCTTTCCCACCGGTAACCCGCTCCCCAGCTTGGATATGGGCTGGAGGAGCCCCTTTTGCCCGCAGGCTCTGACCCTGAGAAACGGTTGCCTTGGCGGTGGCGGTGTCTCCCTCACTTGGTTGGACTGTTGCCTTCTGTCAGGACTTGGCTGTTGGGAAACCCAGGAGGTTCCCTTCACTAACGAATTCGGCAAATTCAGGGCGACTCCTAGCCTTGCCGGGGTCCGTAAGCCCCTGCCAGATGGTGCTGACTTCTCTTTGTGTACCGGTCCGGTACCGCCGGGCCACCACCCCTCCATGGTCCTTACGGTAGACTCCAATCGGCCACTCCTGCAGACGGTCACCACCGTCTGCCAACCTTGCTGATCTGTCCGGGCCACACACCCGGACCAACTTCAGGCTGCTCTCTTACTCCTTTCCCTCCTTCCACTTTCACTACCAACACTGGTCTCTCTCCACTCCTCAACTCATCTGCCTGGTTTTCCCGCCTCCAGGACTGTGAACTCCTCGGTGGGCTTGGCCAACCGCCTGGCCCACCCCCTGGTGTGAACATCAGCCCCTGGAGGAAGACAACAAGGGTTTTGTGTCTGACTTCGGTGTGCCTGCTGGGAGTGTGGGGTGTGTGGGTGTTGTGCTATGTGGCCCCTGGCTTGTCCAGGGCGCCACATTCCCCCTTAGTTAAATGCAGACCGTCCGCGGGCTGCCCATCCATCACCGGTTTTATTTTCACCAACTGGAAAATAGAAAAAACGGTAACACACATACAAGTATAATAACATCTTCCCACATCGGGAGGTACTCTTATTTAAACGTTGCAAACGGTTACGGCTTCCGCTCTCTCCCACCCAAGAAACCTGGCCCTGATGCTGCCCCTAAGCAACAGGCAGCACCCCTTGACCCCAGTCCTGCACAAGTTTCCCGAGCGGGTACTGTCCTTTCCAGGGGACCCACGTCCATGAGGAACCCCTGAAATCCCCAGAGGATCACCACCGGTTCCGGTGGTGGCTGGGCCCCAGCCTGCTCCACTGCGGGCCCTTCCTCCAATCTGCCTCTCCGGAGGCGGTCACGGTGAAAGCCACAACAACATTATTTACATGCCACTAGTTTGTGGTTGCCCTGCTAGTTCTCGGGCCTGTTCATAAGGAGTTCCTTATGCAAAAATGGTGAAGGGGGTCCCAACGGGGACCAGTTGCCGGCAACGACCGGTTTCAAATCACGTTGCAAATTAGGTGACATCTCGGTTGATTATTCTTATCATTCATTTTCAAACGGTACTTTTAACACACACTGGTGGTCCCAACGGGGAACAACTGCAACGGGACTCCGCTGCCCTTACTCTGACTCTTCGGTGTCTGCTGGGGGAGGGGACGCGGTGGACACCCGGGCCTCTTGGCTGCCCCTCGGCTTGACATCCAGCGCAAACCACCCCCTCTCCCCACAGTGCCGGGTGTACTGCACCAGGTCGCCCGGCATCAGGTTGCGACCTGGGTGCTCCTCCGGCAGGTGAGCATTGACATCCCTCCGAGCTATGAAAACTTCGGCCTCCAGGCCCGGCTCGTATATAAAGCCATAGCCCCGGCGGACATCAAACCGCCTCACCTGCCCTTCATACAGGGGGCCCCAGACACGGAAGGTCACTTGGCGGAGGCTCTCCTTCTCCCGGATTGCACGGGCCACCAACTCCGCCTTCTTCCTTTCTCTTTCCTCGATCTCCGGGCCCAACGGTATCGGCTCCCTATCCCAGTATGGTGCTGCTGCGAGCTCCGGCGCATGGGTTGTGCCCCGCGAGACCTTCCGGACACTGCCCACCACTGGCGATCTGGGTGGAAGGTCCCGCGGTGACTTGGCCTGGGGTGCCGCTTTGCAGCTACAACCCGGCGCAACCTCAGCCGAGGTGTGGGGGATGGTCACAGGGGCTTTCTTCCACTGGGCCTTCTGCACGGAGCGGCCTGTCAGCTCCGGCTCGGGGGAAGTCACTGTAAATGCCTCCGGCTCAGGCTTCTGGGCTTTCCAAGGGAGCACCTCCGGTCGGCTACAGGCTCCGGCTACAGGTCGGTCCGCCTGGGCGGACATGCGGGGTATCGCTACCGGTTGCGGGTTAGCGGGCCTAGTGGCGGGGTCACGGCAGCCGGGACGGGTAGCGAGGGAGGCAGCAGGGCGAGCGGATTCAGACCGGGTCCCGCAGCCGTGATGACCGACCCACTAGGGGTATCGGGGCGTGGGTCACTCACCCTCCCTTCCGCAACTTCCTCCTCGCGTCTCCGCACGGTTGCTATGACCTCCGTCATGTCGGTCTCCCACTCCTCCAAGAGGAGCTGCATTTTGACCTGCAGCCATTGTTGGAGCTGCGCGGTCCGGATCTCCACCCACTCCGCGGTTCCAGGCGCGGGGGCTACGGTGCTACGGGACGGCATATACATCTTGCTGGCAGCCTCTCCCAGGAACAAGATGGCCGCAGGGTTCTGGCGTCCCTGCTTTTATAGCTCACATGCGACCAGCCGCCATTTCGTCCCCCTTAGTCTCTTTTCGGCCCCTCCTCTACAGGGGCGGGGTTTTGGCCTTCGTGCCTCTAGTACTCGAGGAGACGCTCGAGCGGGAACTCATCGCGCCCAAGATGGCGGCTTTTCAAATTTTCCGGCCGGACACCTCCGGCGGTCACACAAGGCGCACTTCCACAGTCGGTAGAACGGTAGGATCCTGTTCGTGACGCCAAGTTGTCGCGGGCAGAGGAGGGGATGCTGCGCTCTCCCACTGCTCGGGTCCGGTTGCTGCTGCTGCTGCGGCTGCTCGGTGGTGGCTCGAGCGGTGGGCCAGATCCCGGGGACTCGAGCGGCGTTCCTCGCCCATGAGTGAAAAGGGGATTTTGATTGTGGGGGTTTTGATTATTGTCCGTGACGCCACCCACGGTTGTGGTGATATTGGTGACACCACCGCTGCTCTGGACGGGGATCCCGGGAGCGATGACAGGGAGCAGCTTTGTTGTTAGTTCTCCCCTCCGTGGGTAGGGGGTTGGTTGTCCCGGGGCCCGGTGATGGGGTAGGGATGGATGGCAGGCAGGTTACGGGGCCTGGTGAGGTGCAGGGTCGCGGGGGCAGCGCTGTGCTCTTACTCCTTTCCCTCCTTCCACTTTCACTACCAACACTGGTCTCTCTCCACTCCTCAACTCATCTGCCTGGTTTTCCCGCCTCCAGGACTGTGAACTCCTCGGTGGGCGGGGCCAGCCGTTTGGCCCACCCCCTGGTGTGAACATCAGCCCCTGGAGGAAGGCAACAAAGGTTTTGTGTCTGACTTCGGTGTGACTGGGAGTGTGGGGTGTGTGGGTGTTGTGCTCTGTGGCCCCTGGCTTGTCCAGGGCGCCACACATGTCTTATGCTAAGCAGCCGCCCCTCCCCTCTAGTGTGGAGGTTGAGTGGCTGTGACACCAGCATCTTGCACCTTGGCTGCAACCATCTTTATGAGGAAGTCTCACCACATTCTGTGTGTGCACATATCATTTGTCTTGGCTCCTTTTTGGTGTTTTTTTTTATATAGTTCTTTGTGGTTTTTCTACATAGTCATAGCTTCTAAACAATCTTGATCCAGCGGGACTGTCCGAAATTGGATATGCCCCACAAAGTCATAACTACGTCCTGACTTCAGATGTCCTAAACTGAAGTCAGCACAGTCTATGCAGAACAGTGATGTCTCTTCTCTCCTGACCGTGCAGGCTCAGACATTTCTGATATTGTCCCTATCCTCCTTGGGGGAAGGGCCAACATCTCTGTGCTCTGTACAACATTACATACACAAAGAAAAGTGAGACTCAGAACTAGAACCTGTCACTAAACTCTTATAGCAGAGAGGCGGCCGTCACGATGCAGTAGCTCCCTGCTCGGCCAACTCACACTGAAGTTTCACTTCAGAAGATGCACTCAAAGACCTTCCTCAAGTGGATATATTTGTGACCGAAATGTTTCACCTTTTAAATTCAGAATGTTGTCCATGAATGGAGTGTGAGGTAACTTTGCCCATCCGTATGGCAGCCAGAAGGTTTTGTGCTTTGTTGATCACGTCTTTTCCATGTTTGTGACGCTCTGGGCAAGCCAGGGGTCACAGGTCACAACACAACCACACCCTACACCCCAGTTAGGAACACCAAGGCTAACCTAAAATCCTTGTTGCCTTCTTCCAGGGGCTGATGTCCACACCAGGGGGTGGGCCAGGCGGTTGGCTCCGCCCACCGAGGAGTTCACAGCCCTGGAGGCGGGAGAACCAGGCAGATAGAGTTTAGGGAGAGAAGTAGAAGGAAGTGGTAAAGGAGGACAGTGAGAGTAGTGACAGAAAAAGGAAGAGTTAAGAAAGCCTGAAGCTGGTCCGGGTGTGTGCCCCGGACTGAGACAGCAAGGTCAGCAGACGGCGGTGACTGTCTGCAGGGGTGACTGCTTGGAGGTTGCTGGAAGGACCGCGGACGGGTGGTGGCCCGGCGGTACCGGAGCGGTATACGAAGAGCAGTCAGCACCAGTGGCAGGGGCCTTTCGGATCCCGGCAAGGCTAGGAGTCGCCGTGAATTTGCCAAATCCGTTAGTGAAGGGGACCTCTGGGTCTCCCAACAAGCAAGTCCCGATTGAAGGCAACAGTCCAACCGTTACAGAGAGACACCGCCACCACCAGGGCACCAGTTTCTCAGGGCTAGCGCCTGCGGGCAAAGTAGGGCTCCTCCGGCACATATCCAAGCCGGGGAGCGGGTTACCGGTGGGAACCCATCGCAACCATCATCATCTTAGGTGCAGGAAAAGGGACCGTCACCGTCAACTACTGGGGAAAAGCAAGTGCAGCCGTCCGTGGGAACCGTCTTTCCAGCCGTGTGTTTTACCGAGAACTGTGTCATCGTCTCAGGCTGAGTGAGTACCACAGTGCCGTGCGGCACAGCGCTGCCCCCGCGTCCCTGCACCCCACCAAGCCCTGCATCACCCACCTCATCACTGGGCCCCGGGACAACCAACCCCCCTACCCACGGAGAGGAGGACTAACATCTACCTGCTCCATACCATCACTCCCGGGATCCCCATACAGAGCAACGGTGGTGTCAACAAATCACCACAACCGTGGGTGGCGTCACGGACAATAAACTATCCCAAATCCTAATCCCCTTTCACTGGCGGGCGAAGAGCGCCGCTCGAGTCCCCGGGATCCGGCCCATAGCTCAAGCCACCGAGCAGCAGCAGGCCGCAGCAGTAGCGGCAGCCGGACCCGAGCAGTGGGAGAGCGCGGCGTCCCCTCCTCCGCCCGCGACAACTTGGCGTCACGAACAGGATCTTACCGCTCTGCCGTTGGGTAGAGGTGCGCCTTGTGACTGCCGGAAGTATCCGGCCGGAAAAATTCAGAAGTCGCCATCTTTGGCGCGAAAAGTTCCCGCTCGAGCGTCATCTCGAGTAGTAGAGGTGCTAAGGCCAAAACCCCGCCCCGATAGAGGAGGGGCCGGAAAGAGGCTAAGGGAGACGGAATGGCGGCTAGCTGCATGTGAGCGCGGCTATAGAAGCAGGGACGCCAGGACCCTGCAGCCATCTTGTTCCTGGGAGAGGCCGCCAGAAACATGTTCATGCCGTCCTGCAGCACCGTAGCCCCCACGCCTGGAACCGTGGCGTGGGTGGAGATCCGGACTGCGCAGCTCTACCAGAGGCTGCAGGTCAAGATGCAGCTCCTCATGGAGGAGTGGGAGACCGACATGGCAGACGTCATAGCGACTGTGCGGAGACGCGAGGAGGAAGCGGAGGAAGGGAGGGTGAGTGACCCACGCCCCGATGCCCTTGAAGGGCCGGTCATCGCGGCTGCGGGACCCGGTCCAAACCCTCTCCCCCTGCTGCCTCCCTCGCCACCCGTCTCGGAAGCCGTGACCCCGCCACTAGGCCCGCTACCACCGCAACCGGTAGCGATACCCAGCATGCCCGCCCCGGCGGGCCGACCTGTAGCCGGAGCCCGTAGTCGACCGGAGGTGCTGCCATGGAAAGCCCCGAAAACTGAACCGGAGGTGTCCCCCGAGAAAGTCCCCGAGCCGGAGCCGACAGCCCGCTCCGTGCCGAAGGCCCAGCCGCGGAAAGCCCCTGTGCCCATCCCCCACACCTTGGCTGAGATTGCGCCGGGTTGCCGATGCAAGTCAGCGTCTAAGGCCAAGTCACCGCGGGACCTGACGCCCAGAGTACCAGCAGTGGGCAATGTCCAACAGGTCTCGAGGGGCCCGACCCGTGCGCCGGAGCTCGCAGCAGCGCCGTACTGGGACAGGGAGCCGTTACCGTTGGGCCCGGAGATTGCAGAGAGGGAAAGAAGGAAGGCGGAGTTGGTGGCCCGTGCAATCCGGGAAAAAGAGAGCCTCCGTCAGGCAACTTTCCGTGTCCGGGGCCCGCTGTACGAAGGGCAGGTGAGGCGGTTTGATGTCCGCCGGGGCTATGGGTCTATATATGAACCGGGCCTGGAGGCCGAAGTGTTTATAGCCCGGCAGGATGTGAATGCCCACCTGCCTGAGGAGCATCTCGGTCGTAACCTGATGCCGGGTGACATCGTGCAGTACACCCGGCACTGTAGGGAGAGGGGATGGTTCGCGCTGGATGCTAAGTTAAGGGGCAGCCAGGAGTCCCGTGTGAGCACCGCGCCCCCTCCCTCAGGTGATGGTGAGGACTCTGAATAACGGCAGCGGAGCACCGTTGCACCGTCCCCGTTGGGACCACCAGTCTGAGTATGTTTACAAGTTGAAAAAGTTTTTGCAAAAATGAGAATGATAACCGAAGATTTACCAGATTATCTACCGTGATTGGAAACCGGCCGTTGCCAACACCGTTGTCCCCGTGGGGACCATCAAGCTGCATAGGATCTCCTATGGACAAGCCCGTGAACTCGCAGGGCAACCACAAACGTTAAGTGGGTTGTAAATAAATATGTTGTGCAGCTGACGGTAACCGCCTCCGGAGAGGCAGGTTGGAGGGAGGGCCCCGCAGTGGAGCAGGCTGGGGCCCAGCCACCACAGGAACCGGTGGCTACCCTCTGGAGGGGAAGGACAGATCCCGCTCGGGTAACTTGTGCTGGACTGGGGTCAAGGGGTACTGCCTGGGTTTTAGGGGCAGCATCAGGGCCAGGTTACTTGGGTGGGAGAGAGCGGCAGTAACAACCGTTTTAATGTTTAGTAACGTTTAAGAACCGAACGTCCCGATGTGGGATGATGCCATAAATTGTATAATGTTTACCTTTTTATATATTTTTCAGAAAATAAAACCGGTGTTGGACGGGCAGCCCGCGGACGGTCTGCATTTTGCTAAGGGGGAATGTGACGCCCTGGGCAAGCCAGGGGTCACAGGTCACAACACCACCACACCCTACACCCCAGTTAGGAACACCAAGGCTAACCTAAAATCCTTGTTGCCTTCTTCCAGGGGCTGATGTCCACACCAGGGGGTGGGCCAGGCGGTTCGCTCCGCCCACCGAGGAGTTCACAGCCCTGGAGGCGGGAGAACCAGGCAGCTAGAGTTTAGGGAGTGAAGTAGAAGGAAGTGGTAAAGGAGGACAGTGAGAGTAGTGACAGAAAAAGGAAGAGTTAAGAAAGCCTGAAGCTGGTCCGGGTGTGTGCCCCAGACTGAGACAGCAAGGTCAGCAGACGGCGGTGACTGTCTGCAGGGGTGACTGCTTGGAGGTTGCTGGAAGGACCGCGGACGGGTGGTGGCCCGGCGGTACCGGAGCGGTATACGAAGAGCAGTCAGCACCAGTGGCAGGGGCCTTTCGGATCCCGGCAAGGCTAGGAGTCGCCGTGAATTTGCCAAATCCGTTAGTGAAGGGGACCTCTGGGTCTCCCAACAAGCAAGTCCCGATTGAAGGCAACAGTCCAACCGTTACAGAGAGACACCGCCACTGCCAGGGCACCAGTTTCTCAGGGCCAGCGCCTGCGGGCAAAGTAGGGCTCCTCCGGCACATATCCAAGCCGGGGAGCGGGTTACCGGTGGGAACCCATCGCAACCATCATCATCTTAGGTGCAGGAAAAGGGACCATCACCGTCAACTACTGGGGAAAAGCAAGTGCAGCCGTCCGTGGGAACCGTCTTTCCAGCCGTGTGTTTTACCGAGAACTGTGTCATCGTCTCAGGCTGAGTGAGTACCACAGTGCCGTGCGGCACAGCGCTGCCCCCGCGTCCCTGCACCCCACCAAGCCCTGCATCACCCACCTCATCACTGGGTCCCGGGACAACCAACCCCCCTACCCACGGAGGGGAGGACTAACATCTAGCTGCTCCATACCATCACTCCTGGGATCCCCATACAGAGCAGCGGTGGTGTCAACAAATCACCACAACCGTGGTTGGCGTCACGGACAATAAACTATCCCAAATCCTAATCCCCTTTCACTCATGGGCGAGGAGCGCCGCTCGAGTCCCCGGGATCCGGCCCATCGCTCGAGCCACCGAGCAGCAGCAGCAGGCCGCAGCAGCCGCAGCGGCAGCCGGACCCGAGCAGTGGGAGAGCGCGGCGTCCCCTCCTCCGCCCGCGACATTTACGTTCACGGTAAACCAGCGGATGAGTTGTCACTTGATACACATATACAACCCATCTGTCCCTTTTATTCTCTAAGCTTTCAAGCTGTTAAACCGCTTGGCAGCACTTTGCCTAGCATGAGCGAAAAGAATGTCGGCAGTATGTTGAATATGTCCTGTGGCTCTTGGGAATGGGGTCATGTGAGTTGAGCAGTATCCAAAAGAAGTGGAAGAGAAAATGTGATGCCCTGGCCTATCAGGTCGTCACAAGGGTGCCGTGCAATCTGCCCTTCTGCATGGTACCAGCTCCTCCTTGGTTGCGGGTCCTGTCAGTTTCATTTTGCTACCAACAGGTGTACATAAATCCTGAGGAACACTCTGCACCACACCCACCAACCACCCATTGGGCAGCCTGAGGGAAATAGGGCGACCCAGATGAAGGGATGGAAGAGGGAGGGCAGAGATGTCAGTAGTTGAGTTGAGTACTGTAGAGTTGAGCAGTGAGACAGCGGTGACCGTGCAGGTCACACTGTGGAGCTGGGCTCCTGTACCCATCCCAGGTGCCAGACGTTGGCCTGGCCAGAAGGAGCTGGAACCCCGGTCGCAGGGGGTAGTGACAGGGGGTACGGTGCTGCTACAGAGAGGCACGACGGGGTACGCGGACCCTAGGCTGGGAAGTAGCTTCACGCAGCCCAGTAATTCCCCTGACGGGAACGGAGTCTTCAGGAACTATTCCTCACCCGCTCCAGAATCGGGGTACTAGCGCAACGAGGAGGATAGGACTTCCCAAAATCGTCCAGAAAATCACAAGCGTGAACCCTGAGAGCAGGCTCACCTTGCTAGCCACGCAGGTGAGCGGGACCCGAGTAGTCTTAGGCGAAAGGGATCCACCAAGTTACACACAGTGCCAAGGGACAAGGCTTCAGACCAACCAGCAGCACCAAAGGGGCACGGACCCAGCGTGCTCAAACAAGAGAAGCGGAGCACTTCAAGAGTTTGGTTCACCTGGTGTCGGCGTCAGTGACTTTGGACTGTGTGAGTATCCGATATCCCTTCACCCCGACGGATTCCCCACTCTATCCCATAACCAGGCCCCGGGACACCAAACCCACTACCCATGGAGGGATTAAAACATCCTGCTGCTTCAACATCGTCACCGGGCTCCCCAACAGCAGCAGTGGTCTCTCCCATTACCACGCACCGTGGGTGGCGTCACGAACATTATCCCATTCACCACCCCAAAACACATCTCCCCCCCTTTTTATTTCCAAGTTAACCGCACGACCCTGCCTCGGATCCAGAGACCCCTTGAGCTACTGCGGATCCGGGTCTGAGCAGCCCGTCGGCTGTCGCGGGGGCTGCACAAAAACAGAAAACCCCCACTTAGTGGTGGAAACAGACTTATCTCCCAGTCTTGGATGCTTCACCACCTATCTAAGTTGCGGTCCTGTAACGCTCTTGCTAAAATCATTCATCCACTGAGCTTTGAAAATCATAACTAGTCTCAGCGCATATTTGCTGCGCCAGATATTTAATGTACTAGTACTATGTAGTGCACTTTGGAGCTCAAAACCTATTTGTGAGAGTGGCCTAAATTATCTTATGCATGAAAACATAGGGGCACTTGTTCTGTGAGAAATAATGGTGTGGCGCCCCTGCGGCTTCATCTCGGATACGGAGGAGATTGTCACCGGTAACCACCACCAAACACTCATCCAACACATAACACGGGAGCTCTACCACTGGGACTGGGCTATGGTAAGTGCTGAGGTGGCCATCATGAGGTATGGGACCTATATTCCACTAGTTCAGCAACCCGGGAGGTTGGGGCACCTGCAGGGGAAGTAGAAGCCATCTCACACACAATTCAGTTAGAAGTTAGCTCCGGGTGCAGCAAGCGTCAGGAGGGACTTGGGAACAGACAAGCCAGAAAAGACACGAATAGTCAGAGGTCCGTGTTCTGGAGCTGGAGGCTCGACCCGGGATCTTAGGAAAAAAGGGGGATCCCAGGATTTGCGGAGAGTGCGGAAGGCACCCGTGACCCATTTCACGGCCCAGGAGCTGGGGTGGAGGGAAACCGTGGAAAGGTGATGCACAGAAGGAAACACCGGCCTAGACCTCCGAAGTATCTGGGATAGGTTGAAGCCCATCACAGCGCAGCTCGGCACTCCAACGGCGGTGTGTTTTCAGTGAGTAAAGAACTTGAACTGCACCCTCTGTGTCGTCTCATCACTGCCGGCGCTCGTAACATCACACTAACTCTACCTGTGGAGAGCTACAACACCCAAGCTGCATTATCATTCACCCCAGAAAAGAAGTCCCACAGCGGCGGCTAATATTGGCTGCACACCACAGGTGGCGTCACAAACTACAACTCCTATCATCCCCATCCCCATCTTTATTGACACCGCCCAGGTCACGGAACCGAGCAAGCCACCGCGGCAACCCAGGAGACGAACCGCGGCCTGGTAATGAGTAGCCCCCGATCTCGTGGGCGTCTCAACTTGGCGTCACGAACAGGATATTGTTCTCGCACCCGTGGGTACTGTGCAACTGAAAGACTGTCAAACGTTTATCGGAAACAACAGTCACCATTACTGGTGCAGTGTGGGAAAAGAAGGGGCGTGTCATCATGGGAGGAGCCCAGAGAAGTGCGCTAAAGAGAAGTTCCTCTGCCAGCGAAAGGTGAATTGACCAGATATGTTCATGGAAGAGAAAGTTCAGGCCATACCTGTAGCCGTAGCTGCCACACCGGTACTGCTGTTCACAATGCCATATATTCCGGGAGTGGCATGGCTACCGCAGTATTCAGAGGAGTCGTACACCCTGACCGATTTCAAGGATAGACTCTATAGCTTATTTCAAGTATACCACTGACTGAAAACCAGAAGACCAGTATCCTGATCAGTCAGCTGACAGGGGCAACCCAACGGGAGGTGAAGTCCTGGCTGGACGCTGACAAGAGGACCGTGAATCAAATTCTGGCCAAGCTAAAAGGCACCTTCGATACCCGCTCAGAGGCTGAGATATAGATGAGTTTTTATGGGTGCAAACAAAGGATCCAGGGCAGTGTACGGGACTATGCTCTGAATCTTCAGGAGGTGATGAGAGCTGTTCGACAGGTGGACCCAAATGGTGTGCAAGGCGAAGATCGGGTGTTGACCGACCAGTTCATTGAAGGGCTCTTGTCGGAAATGTGTGGCGCCCTAGGACCTGGTCGCCACAACGGCATTGCCCTCCTGAGGGTTAATGCTGAGCCTGGAGGTAATGGGGAAATCTACTGGCCAGTAAGTTAACATCCACCGCAGTTTCTCCCTCAGGCCAGTAGGGGGAGCTCTGAACCTGAAGTTTCAGGGAGCTTCCTTAAGCCTGACCTGGGGGAGGAGTTAGTTAGTCTGTAGGGAGCAGCAGAAGTGAACAGACACAGAGTGAGCTGTCCTGTGAATCTGGGGCCTAGAGCTGGAGCAGTTTGGCCCAGAGAAGCAGGAGTAGCTGAGAGGCAGCAGAGAGACTCGGACATCGGAGTCTGTGGCTGCCAGGGTATAAAATCCGTCCCTGGTAGCCGAATCCGAAGGGCAGGGGAGCTGCAAGCCCCTGGCCCAGACACATCCAAGGTACAGCTGCAGCATCAGGGCCCGGTGTGGACCCCAGCGGAGAAGCACCAGGGAGTGGGCCTGCGCAGCCACCTACAGAGGGAAGGGACGTGCTATTGGTCCCAGCAGCGAAGAGGGCCATTGCTGGATTCAGAGAAGCAGGGTCCTATCATCACCAAGAAAGGTACAGGAGTAGGCCTCATACTCAGCTGGCCAGAAAGATCACCCCAAGTACTTCCAGGCCGACCGGATCCCCATCACCACCTGTAACGGTCTCCCAGGACTGGACTGTTCCCAGAGTAAAAGAGGAAAAGGTAAAGAGACTGTTGTTTGTGCCTGGTTCTTTCCTCGCCTGTCGGCCCTGCACCGTGTTAGTCACACAGCACCATAGACTTTCACAAGCACCAACTGTGCCCCGGGCATTGCTCCACCTGTGGGGAGCAGTACTACCATAGCTGCTATATCATCATCCCGGAGGCCTCACACAGCAGCGGCGGCTTAATAGCCGCATGCCACAGGTGGCGTCACGAACACAACCATTAACCAGCAAGCCACATATTCAACTGACACCCACCAGGGCCACGGAGCCGGGCCCAGCCACCACTGACTACCACCGGACTAGTCCGGCCCGGCACCGGGTGTCCCATAGCCCTGGGGTGGGCGAGTCAATTTTGGCGTCACGAACAGGATTTCGTGCCCGGTCCCACCGGGTACTGTGCGCCTGCCGGAATTGTGCTTAAAAGACTGTGTACTGGCTGCAGACCACCGCCGCCATTAGCCTCGCCGAGCGCAGGAAGAAGGGGGGCGTGCCTGACAAAGAGCGCGAAGGGAGCGCGCCATCAGAGCAGAGCGCTGTTAACCCCGCGCGACCCGGAAGAAAATTTGAAAAGTGAACGGAGCCTGGTAAGGTTCACTAAGGGGGAGGAAGATGTCCGACTCAGAGGGAGGGCAGGTGGCTGCCATAGCCCGAGACGCCGCAGCACCAGCAGAAGCAATCCCAGTCGCCGTCGCCCCTGCCCCCACTGTAGCGCCGGTAATGCCGATCACCATGCCATACATACCGGGAGCAGAATGGCTGCCGCAATACTCCGGGGAGTCCCATACCTTGAGTGACTTCAGAGAAAGCCTGCACAGCTTATTCCGGGTGTATCCGCTGACTGAGAGCCAGAAGGTGGGCATATTAATGGGACAGCTAGCCGGCGCAGCCCAGCGTGAAGCAAAGTCATGGCCTGATACAGATAAAGGGACAGCAGCCCAGATACTGGCCAAGCTAAAGAGTACGTTTGACACTCGCACCGCAGCAGAGATAAAGATGAGATTCTTTGGGTGCAAGCAGCGGGCCACAGACAGCATAAGGGACTATGCCCTAAACCTGCAAGAGGCCCTGAAAGCAGTTAAACAGGTGGACCCAGAGAGTGTACGTGAAGAAGACAAACTCCTAACTGAGCAGTTCATAGAGGGGCTCCTGTCAGATGCCCACAGGACCCAGCTGCGTATCCTGGTCCTGCAGAACCCTGCTCTGGACTTTGCCAAGTTTAAGGACCAGGCCATCAGGGTACTGAGAGAATCTACGCCGAATGACCCAGTACCCCTCCGGCCTCCTGCTATCACGTACCCCGGGGTGGTGCCTGCAACACGAGCCACTGCAGGGGCTGAGGCGCAGTCCCTGGATAAGGATCCCACTGCGGAGCTCAGACAACAGGTCCAGGAGCTGACCAAGACTGTGGCTGCCCTTGCCAAGACCGTGCAGTCTCTACAAATGACCCCCTCGCCTGCGAAAATCGAGTTGGCCTCCAGCCCAGAGGACGTCCCATGGATGCGACAGAGAAGGATTCCGCCGACCCGAGGCAGAGACACAGACCGGTACGATTCAACAGGACAACCGATCTGCCGCAACTGCAACCAGGCGGGCCACATTGCACGACGCTGTCCTTTAAATGGGCCGAGCCTGGGGCCAGGAGCCGACCCCCAGGTGTAAGGAAGCCCGGCTCAACCCCCAGCCGCAGCAAGTATGTGGGAGGACGACCGGTCCTTCCTATTGTGCTGGATGGGATCCCTTTGAATGCCCTCCTGGATACGGGGTCCCAGGTAACAACCATCCCCCACAAACTGTACAAAAGATATTGGGCCGATTCAGACATTGACCATGGCCCAGATGATGATTTAACAATTGTGGCCAGTAATGGTCAGCCCTTACCTCAGATTGGGTACAAAGAAGTAACCATTAAAGTGGGGCGGGTGGAATTGCCATGTCAGGGGATGATAATTGTAGATATTGATCGCAAAGAATCTGACCCACTGCTAACTCTTGGTACAAATGTGATAGAAAATTGTATTGCCGAAGTGATAATTTTGTTACAACAGGCGTCTGAAACTGCCAGCTCCGGGCAGCAGCGTGTCCTACAGAGGGAGATCAGAGCCCTGATGAGGAGGCAGCAGGTAGAGCTGGCCGGAGGAGAAATTGTCAATGTGAGGGTAAGTGACCCCCTCCCCATTGTAATACCCCCAAGAAGTGAAATGTTGATATGGTGTCGGGCAGCAATAGGCCTCAAGGGTCAGGATTACCATGCCTTGGTGGAACCAATGTATTCAGACAGTAGGCCTGGAGTCCTGATAGCCAGAGGGGTAGCGGACGTCCGCAAGGGGAGAGTGCCCGTCCGTGTCCTGAATTGTGGGGAGGAGGAGGCCAAATTGCCCCGGTATGCCACTGTGGCAAAATTGTACACTGTCAGCAACAATACCATTAAAGCAGTGGAACCCTTGATCCCGTCCGACCAGGCGGAAGACAATGGCTCCAAGGGGCAGCCGGAAGACTGGTGCCAAAAATTACATGTGGGCACCGACTCCACCCCCTCACACCAAAAGCATGGGGTTTACCGGGTGGTACAGGAGTACGAGCGGGTCTTCAGCAAACACCCCCTAGATTTTGGGCAGGTGAAAGGGGTTCAACATCAAATCCCCACGGGTGATCATCATCCCATTAAAGAAAGATACCGCCCTGTACCCCCCGCACAGTATCAGTGTGCCAAGGAAATGTTACGGGAAATGAAGGAGGCTGGGGTTATCAGAGATAGTTGTAGCCCCTGGGCAGCTCCACTAGTGCTCGTAAAGAAAAAAGATGGTACAATGAGAATGTGTGTAGATTACAGGCAAATTAACCGCATTACACATAAAGATGCCTATCCACTACCCAGAATAGAGGAGTCACTAACAGCCTTAAAGTCAGCTAACTATTTCTCCACCTTGGATCTCACCAGTGGGTATTGGCAGGTTCCCGTGGCAGAGGCGGACAAGGAGAAGACTGCATTCACGACACCAATGGGTCTCTGTGAGTTCAATTGTATGCCATTCGGGCTCTGCAACGCCCCAGGGACATTCCAAAGGTTGATGGAGTGCTGCTTGGGCCACCACAACTTCGAAACCGTGCTGCTGTACCTGGATGACGTAATAGTCTACTCCAAGACTTATGAGGACCACCTGAAGCACTTAGCAGAAGTGTTTGAGTCCTTGTCGAAATATGGCCTGAAGATCAAGCCGTCCAAATGTCACCTCTTGAAGCCAAAGGTACAGTACCTGGGTCATGTGGTCAGCGCAGAAGGCGTGGCACCTGATCCGGAGAAAGTCACGGTAATTAAGGACTGGCCAAGACCCACCACGGTGAAGGAGGTGCGGCAGTTCCTTGGACTGGTGGGCTACTACCGAAGGTTCATTGATGGGTTCACCAAGATAGCAGCGCCCCTTCAAGATCTCCTGGTGGGCCAGCCGAAGCAGGCTAAGAAGCAGAGCCCTCCATTTGAATGGGGCAGCCAACTGGAAACATCCTTTGTCCGGCTGAAAGGGGCTCTCACGGGAGAAGAAATTCTGGCCTACCCTGACTACAGCCAACCGTTTATACTGTACACAGACGCCAGCAACGTGGGACTGGGAGCAGTTCTGTCCCAGGTACAGGGAGGCAGAGAGAGGGTAATAGCGTACGCCAGTAGGAAGCTTCGGCCCACGGAAAGGAATCCAGAAAACTACAGTTCCTTCAAGCTGGAGTTCCTCGCTATTGTGTGGGCAGTGACTGAACGCTTCAAGCACTATCTGGCATCGGCCAAGTTTACCATCTTCACGGACAACAATCCGTTGACACACCTGGCAACAGCCAAGTTAGGTGCGATGGAACAGCGATGGATGGCCCGGCTGTCTAACTTTGACTTTACCATCAAGTATCGGGCTGGCAAGAAGAATAACAATGCTGATGCGCTGTCCAGAATGCCTCACTTACCCGAGTCTGGAGAAGACCTGGATGAACTCGAAGAGATAGAGTTACCGGCTTTCCATCACCAGGGTGTTTCACAGTGTGAGCATGCTGTGGGAGTGAAGCGCTTAAACCAGCACGAGGTCTCGGTCAATCCATTACTCCACCATAATTGGGAAGAAACACAGAATGGTGACCCGGCCGTGCGATTGGTCAAAGAGAAGCTAGCGCAAGCTGAGACCCATCTTGGCCCAGACGCTCCAGAGGAAGCCCAGCAGCTGTGGAAGGAGAGGGGACGACTGTTCACCTACCAGGGCAAGCTCTGCAAGAGATATGTCAACTATCGAACAAATGAACTTGTCTGGCAGATAGTGGTTCCGCAGAGGGATGCTCCAATGGTCCTAGCAGCGTATCATGATAACGCAGGGCACTTCGGGTGGAAGAAGTTGGAGGCCTTACTCCGTGATCGGTTCTACTGGGTGCACATGAGAAAGATGATCGAGAAATGGTGCCGAGACTGTGGCCCGTGTAACTTGAGGCGGAAGGATGATGCCAGCCAAAGGTCTCCCCTACAGCCAATTGTCACGAAGCAGCCCCTGGAGTTGGTGGCCCTGGACCACGTGAAGTTAACACCAAGCCGGTCAGGCTATGTGTACGCCCTCACCATTGTGGACCATTACTCTCGTTTCCTGGTAGTAGTGCCTGTGAAGGACCAGACAGCCAGGACGGCAGCTAGAGCGTTCCAGGCATCCTTTTGTCGACCGCACGGCTATCCGGAAAGGGTACTGACGGATCAGGGTCCTGCATTCGAGGCTGAAGTGTTCCAAGAGTTCTGTAACATGTACGGTTGTAAGAAAATTCGAACCACACCGTACCACCCCCAGACCAATGGACTGTGCGAGAAAATGAACCATGTGGTTATTGATATGCTGAAGACCCTACCGCTGGAAGAGAGGAACCAATGGCCAGAAAAGTTGCCAGATCTGGTAGACTTGTACAACCACATCCCAGTGAATTCGACCAACTGCAGCCCCGCTTACCTGATGCGAGCCAGACCAGGCAAGTTGCCTGTAGACTTTGAGATGGGGACTGTGTCGCCTGAGGCGGTTCAAGAAATAGAGGATTGGGATGCAGAACGGCAGCAGCGGTACCGTAAGGTCCAGGAGTGCGTGGAAAGGAGCCTGTCTCAAGCAAGAACGAGACAAGAACAGCATTACAATCAAACAGCCCCAGCAACTCCCTTAGCACCTGGGGAACAAGTCCTCAAGAAGAAGCGGAAGACGCATAAGTTGGATGATCAGTGGGAAAACGAGCCCTACACCATTATCCCCTCCAACTTTGACAATAGTAAGGTATGCCTCATAAGCAAAGATGAAGGCAAGACCTGTCAAGCAATTTCCCGAGACCGCCTGAAAGCGTGCCCTGAACGGTGCCGAATCCAAAGAGAAATGGAAGGAGTACAAGGAAGTCCCCAAAGTCAAGAGAAAGAAGGGGAGATGATTCAAACCATCCTTGGGAAGTTCCCCAAAACTTGGACCCGAATCAACAATGCCATAGTGGTACCAGTTTTGGCGTTTCCGCAGTTGGTCGAGCCAGAAACAGAAAAGGTTCCGGATCCACCTAAAGAATCGTCCGCTCCAGCACGAGATGACACGCCAGCAGTGGAACAGGAGGATCAACCCCCTGTCAGTGGTGAACCTGTCATACCCTTGGCGACTCCTAGACCACAAAGGCAACCATCACGCTTACCTATTGGGGTTAGGCCCACCTGTAGTGCTGAGATAGAAGACGCACCACGTAGTCAGGGGCAAACACCAGAGCTACGTAGGTCCCAGCGCAGCACTCGGGGACAACCCCCTCTAAGGTATAGGGAGTCTACTGTATAAAGTAAAGAGTACTTATTAGAGTGTAAATAGTTATGCAAAATGTCTGTCATGTTGTGCACAAAATGTTTTCTTTTTCTTTGATTGCGAAAATGGACAATTGGGCCACTGGACTATGGGTGGCCAACACCTAAATTGTTCATAGTTAGCACCAGTGTGCTCAAACACCCCTGAAGAAAAACCCGTCCGGCGTGCATAGAGTGGGGTCATCAATGCTCTGACGCACGCCCAGAGCCTACGTTGGGGGTTTGATCGCGGCGGGTCCCCCATGGAGCAGTGTAATGGACACCCGGCAGGGAGCCACACTGGACTCTTATAGAAATGTTTAAGATTGTAACGTTAAAGAGAATGTGCCTCCCATATTGGGATGAAATGTATGACATGTTATGTTTTGTTTCTACAGTCCGGGAGTACTGAATTTAACTAAGGGGGAGTGTGGCGCCCTAGGACCTGGTCGCCACAACGGCATTGCCCTCCTGAGGGTTAATGCTGAGCCTGGAGGTAATGGGGAAATCTACTGGCCAGTAAGTTAACATCCACCGCAGTTTCTCCCTCAGGCCAGTAGGGGGAGCTCTGAACCTGAAGTTTCAGGGAGCTTCCTTAAGCCTGACCTGGGGGAGGAGTTAGTTAGTCTGTAGGGAGCAGCAGAAGTGAACAGACACAGAGTGAGCTGTCCTGTGAATCTGGGGCCTAGAGCTGGAGCAGTTTGGCCCAGAGAAGCAGGAGTAGCTGAGAGGCAGCAGAGAGACTCGGACATCGGAGTCTGTGGCTGCCAGGGTATAAAATCCGTCCCTGGTAGCCGAATCCGAAGGGCAGGGGAGCTGCAAGCCCCTGGCCCAGACACATCCAAGGTACAGCTGCAGCATCAGGGCCCGGTGTGGACCCCAGCGGAGAAGCACCAGGGAGTGGGCCTGCGCAGCCACCTACAGAGGGAAGGGACGTGCTATTGGTCCCAGCAGCGAAAAGGGCCATTGCTGGATTCAGAGAAGCAGGGTCCTATCATCACCAAGAAAGGTACAGGAGTAGGCCTCATACTCAGCTGGCCAGAAAGATCACCCCAAGTACTTCCAGGCCGACCGGATCCCCATCACCACCTGTAACGGTCTCCCAGGACTGGACTGTTCCCAGAGTAAAAGAGGAAAAGGTAAAGAGACTGTTGTTTGTGCCTGGTTCTTTCCTCGCCTGTCGGCCCTGCACCGTGTTAGTCACACAGCACCATAGACTTTCACAAGCACCAACTGTGCCCCGGGCATTGCTCCACCTGTGGGGAGCAGTACTACCATAGCTGCTATATCATCATCCCGGAGGCCTCACACAGCAGCGGCGGCTTAATAGCCGCATGCCACAGGTGGCGTCACGAACACAACCATTAACCAGCAAGCCACATATTCAACTGACACCCACCAGGGCCACGGAGCCGGGCCCAGCCACCACTGACTACCACCGGACTAGTCCGGCCCGGCACCGGGTGTCCCATAGCCCTGGGGTGGGCGAGTCAAATGCACCGAACCCAGCTGCATATCATGGCCCTGTAAAGTCCTGACCTCAGCTTCTCGGAGTTTAAAGATCGGGCTGCAGGAGCCGACCCTTCGTACCGCTGCCCCTCAGCAACCCCTAACGACTCCAGGTTCCAAGGTGCCACCGGGGTCACGATCAGTGGTGAGGGCTAGTGAACAAGGTCTGGTTGGAGACCCCATCGCTGATATTAGGCTCCAGGTGCTGGAGCTGACAAGTTGTATGTCTGCTCTAACAAAGGTCGTGCAATCCCAGCAGGGGGCTTCGCAACCAGTTACCATCGAGTTGGCCACTAATGGACAGAACCTGGGGGCCGGAACCGGCCCTCAGGAGCCAGTGGCCAAGAAAAAGTAAGAGTGCCGAAGTAACGGCCCTGAAAATAGTTCTGCATAGGATCTGATAAGTGTTGATATGGACAGCAGGGCCACTGGACTATGCGTGGCCAGGACTTAGTTGTAATATAGTTAGCACCTGTTGTGCACCCTACCAGAATTAACAAGACCCAAAAACTTGTCGGTGTGCTGAAGAGGATGAGCAGAGTCAGAATCGCTCTGAGCACACCCAGAACCTACGTTGGGGGTTGAGGGCAGGTCCCCCATATTGTTGTTGCTGCTAATTTACTGCACTTGATCGGAGTGGTGCAAATATGCAAAGTGAAAAGTTTTTATGCAAAGTAAAAAATGATATGCACAGTGAAAAGTCTAATATGAAAGTGAACATTTTATGTCAAAGGGAATGTATATTACCCAAAGTGAATATCTAATACTGCGAACCAATGTTTTATGCATTTTACAGTGTCAAAAGGTTTAATGTATCATAATATAAAACATGTGGCAGTTTGGAACATTCAAGAAACCATGCCTCCCATATAGGGACAAAATATTGTTTTTACTTTACATAGTCAAAATTTTGCAGTTTCCACTGTATTGCTTTATTTCCAACTTGTGAACGTGCTGGGATTCGCTGTGGGGGTATGTGGCACCACGGTACTGCACCTCACCCGAGGTACAGTATTCATCTCTGATATGGAGGAGGTCGTAACCGGTAACCAGCACCAAAACACTCATCCAACACAACACAGGAGCTTGACCAGGTTTCAGTGCAGTTCGCAAATCAGTGGATGACTGAACGTGTATGTTAGTTTCCTTGACACAGTCAGTTATGAATATTTGCCATTGCAAAAGAGATGGAGAAGGCATGATCAGATATACAACACGCAATATTTGGTGGATAAAGATGGTGGTGGTGACAATGATGCCAAACGAACACTACTTGAAAGTGGGACCTGGCTGACAGAAAGATGAGCCTGACAAAATGGGAGGTGTGGACAACTTGAGACTTGATCTGATTGTGGCCAGCTGGATTTTGGCAGTTGAGCAGGTGGTGTCGCTTCATGTGCTGATGGAGAGCTGTAGTTCCTAGTCTATACAAGCGGAGACATCAATTGCTTATTTTCCCCTTGCAGAGCCTGCAGACAGCAAAAAAAAAAAAAATAATCTGCATGCAAAAGAACTCCAGCACACGAGATGCCTGCAGGTACAACTCATCACCACTATAACCATATAATTCTGGTGGTATTGAGTTACCTCAACCAATAGCATGTGCAGTATCACCTGCTCCAGAGCTGGCAGAAAAAAAAAAGCTGATTTCCATCTCAAGGTTTGCCCTTGCTTAGAGGGCTACTATCACTGGATTGCTGTTAGATAAGGGACTATGGGGCAGAAGAGAAACTGGTGTAAATGACAGAATGGAAAGTCCACTTCATACAACATTGTTATGGCGATGGAGAAGGTGGACTAAGCATAACATTGACTCCTGCTGATGGTGTCACTGTCAGAGGCTACGTCATTCTGCTCTGATTGAGATTAGTGGTGTTACTAATATTCCATTACGTCTTCCATTTATTTCCCAATGCACGTATTAAAAGTAAAGAAGGCCAAATTTTACCTACTTTGGTACTGTTAGTGCGGGGAAGTATGCAGTGTCACTTGACTAACAAAAAATATAATTTTAAACCAATCTTCTGTAATATCAGTGTGGTTTGTCTTTGTCTCCAATTTAACCATTTAAACAGCTATTGCAAAACAGACCTGCATAGTTAAATTTTTAGATTTACTATTTTATCTGGAAATCCTGAATTAAGGGTTCGCTCACGCACACTAGCGTATAATTCAGACAAGTGCAATGCAAGAGTAAAAAGGTATTGCACTTGGACCAATGTCATTCCAATAGGCTGTGAAGATCTGCACAGTATGCTGGGAGTGAACGTGTAAATTGCACGAGGCTCATCTATTGAAGCCTATGGGTGCTATAAAAAAAATTGGATGCCACACAGACCATTCTAGTGGCATCCATTTTTTATGGATACATTACCATTCTGCAACATAGAAGACAGTAAATTGTCCTGTAAATGATTGTTGAATAATTGCTGCTTAGAAAATAAACGCTTTGCATACAAATAATGCTAGGTGAGAAAATAATCGCACACTCGCACTGCACTCAAATTACATACGGAATACCAAACCGATTTCCCTCAACCCATATCATCATAATCATCAACTTTAACAGAAATAAAGACTTGAAATAGATCACTCTGTGTGTAATGACTCTATATATGTGTCTCGCCTTTTGTATTGAATTACTGAAATAAATTAATAAATACATCAATAAATTAACTTTTTCATGATATTCTAATTTATTTAGGTGCACTTGTGTATATGTATATACACTTACAGTACAGACCAAAAGTTTGGACACACCTTGTCATCTCTAGAACAACTGTTATAGACATTTCCTAATCATGGAAACTGTTGGATGATTCACACAGTAATATAGGTTTAACTTATACATCTTTCATGCACTGCCTTGCCAGCTACTCACTATTATATTCACTATTCTACCTTGTAACTGTGGTGATGTAATCCGTTTTTTTGTCTTAACCCTCTTACCTGTTTGCAATAATTAACAATAAAAATATCTTTTGAACCAATTGATCGCCTTCTTCCTTGGTTGTTTTAACAACTGTTAAGAGGAGACTTTGTGCAGCAGGCCTTCATGGTAAAATAGCTGCTAGGAAACCACTGCTAAGGACCGACAACAAGCAGAAGAGACTTGTTTGGGCTAAAGAACACAAGGAATGGACATTAGACCAGTGGAAATCTGTGCTTTGGTCTGATGAGTCCAAATTTGAGATCTGTCTTCTATTCTAGGTTCTTCAAAGTAGCCACCTTTTGCTTTCATTACTACTTTGCACACTCTTGGCATTCTCTTGATGAGCTTCAAGAGGTAGTCACTGGAAATGGTTTTCCAACACTCTTGAAGGACTTCCCAGAGATGCTTAGCACTTGTTGGCCCTTTTGCCTTCACTCTGCGGTCCAGCTCACCCCAAACCATCTTGATGGGATTCAGGTCTGGTGACTGTGGAGACCAGGTCATCTAGCGTAGCACCCCATCACTCTCCTTCTTAAGCGGGCTTTACACGCTACGATATTGCTAGCAATTGCTAGCGATATCGTACGCAAAAGCACCCGCCCCTGTCATGCATGCGATTTCGTGTGATCGCTGCCGCAGCGAACATTTTCGCTATGGCAGCGTCACACGCACTTACCTGGTCGGTGGCGTCGCTGTGACTGCCGAACAAGTCCTCTCTCAAGGTGGAGGGACGTTCGGCATCACAGCGACGTCACCGCGACGTGACTAAGCGGCCGGCCAATAAAAGCAGAGGGGCGGAGATGAGCGGGACGTAACATCCCGCCCACCTCCTTTCTTCCACATTGCGGCCGGCGGCAGGTAAGGAGACATTCCTCGCTCCTGCAGTGTCACACACAGCGATGTGTGCTGCCGCATGAGCGACGAACAACATCAATAATCAACCATTACCGATTTTTGGTTTTGGGACGACCTCTCCATGGTGAACTATTTTCACCATTTTTGAGGTCGCTTAAGGTCGCTGGTCAGTGTCACACTCTGCGATATCGTTAATGACGCCGGATGTGCGTCACTAACAACGTGATCCCGACGATAAAACATTAACGATATCGTAGCATGCAAAGCCCCCTTTAGTCAAATAGCCCTTACACAGCCTGGAGGTGTGTTTGGGGTCATTGTCCTGTTGAAAAATAAATGATGGTTCAACTATTCGCAAACCGGTTGGAATAGCATGCCGCTGCAAGATGCTGTGGTAGCCATGCTGGTTCCGTATGCCTTCAATTTTTAATAAATTCCCAACAGTGTCACCAGAAAAGTACCCCAAACCATCACACCTCCTCCTCCATGTTTCACGGTGGGAACCAGCCATGTAGAGTCCATCCGTTCACCTTTTCTACCAAGACATGGTGGTTTGATCCAAAGATCTCCATTCCTTGTCCATTCCTTGTGTTCTTTAGCCCAAATAAGTCTCTTCTGCTTGTTGCCTGTCCTTAGCAGTGGTTTCCCAGCAGCTATTATACCATGAAGGCCTGCTGCACAAAGTCTCCTCATAATAGTTGTTCTAGAGATGAGAAGGTGTGTCCAAACTTTTGGTCTGTACTGTATATATATATATATATATATATATATATATATTTATTTATTTATTTATTTATTTACATACTTTGTATTACACGTTATGTTGCCCCTTCATCGTCATGCAGTGTTGACACTTTGTGACCTAACTGCAATTGCAAAAGCTGAAATCTTTTGATGACAAACTGAGTTTGTTGAAAGTGTGGTAAATTCAGTAAGTGAGTAATCTAGATTGCTGACATGTGAGTAGGAATTAAATAAGTGTAGAATATTTTGAGGATCAGTCTGCGTCACAACCCAATTCCAGGAAATTTAGCAAAGCCTTAAAGCTCAACGAGAGCCCTGTAAGATAAACAATTTATCCCTGTCGCTGCAATCTGGGACTTCTTGATAACTTTTCTCCATTAACTTCAAGATTTTCCATAGAGAAAACAGGAAGTGACCCACTAAAGAAAAGCGCAGATTGGACGGCTAAAAATAAATTGTTTTACAAGGTGACACACAACATCAACTAAGAAAAAGTTTAACGTCAACGTTTTAAAAAAAAAGTTAAAAAATTCCGGTGTTTTGAAAGATTCATTTTTATACTTTGCAAAACATACGTTTCGGGCCACAACTAGTACAAATAAATTAAATAATAGAAATACACACACACACACACAAATATGAAAAATATAAATGTGAAAAATAACCACAAAGCTGCTCATTCTTTCTATCCCTTCTTCTTCCCTATAGACTAGTATTAGGTTTGAGGCACAAAACCATATAATTACTCCAGTGCCTGCCCTGCAAATCAACAGCCGGCTCCTCTCTGAGAGAGAGGAGCTGCGCTGTTATGTGGCAGACCACGTAGCCGCTATATGGCCTGTGAGTTAAGGGGGCCTGGTGTCAGCTGTGGCGGCATCGGGTCCCCCTCGCCTGTCATCGCACACAGCAATGATAAAACATTTAGCTAACCGCCCCACTCCATGCTTCATCATTCTCCCCCTGTGCGTGCGCTCGATGTCTCAGTGCAGTCGAGCACAGTGACGTCACCACTGTGCGACTGCTATGCTGAGACTGCAGAGCGCAGAATGCAGGACGGGGGATGCTCTGACCGGAGCAGCGGAGGAACGAGAAGATGTGAGGACTTGTTTGGTTTTTTTAATCAGTGAGTACATGATGGTCAGAGACCTATGGGGTTGCATTATACACAGTGGTCTATGGGGCTGGATTATACATGGAGGTCTATGGAGCTGCATTATACCTGGAGTAATATGGTACTGCATTATACATGGAGGTCTATGGGGCTGCATTATACATGGAGGTCTATGAGGCTGCATTATACATGGAGGTCTATGGGGCTGCATTATACATGGAGGTCTATGAGGCTGCATTATACATGGAGGTCTATGGGGCTGCATTATACATGGAGGTCTATGGGGCTGCATTATACATGGAGGTCTATGGAGCTGCATTATACCTGGAGGTATATGGTGCTGCATTATACATGGAGGTCTATGGGGCTGTAATATACATGGAGGTCTATGGGGCTGCATTATACATGGAAGTCTATGGGGCTGCATAATGTAATATGAAGGATACCTTATACGTGTACTATAGGGGTGCATAATACATGGAGGACTAGGGCTGCAAAATACAATATGAAGGACACCTTATACATGGACTATAGGGGTGCATTATACATGGTGGACTATGGACAGTATGAAGGTTTATGTGGCTGCATTATAATACATATAGGACTGTGGGGGCTGCATTATAATATATGGAGGACTATGTGGTACAGTATAATATATGGACAACTATGGGGTGAATTATAATACATGGAGGACTATGGGAGTTGCATAAAAATTATTGGAAGGCTATGAGGGCTACTTTATACATGAAGGACTATGGGAAATGCATTATGCTACATGGAGGACTATGGGGTTGCATTCTAACATATAAAGGGTTGTGTGGGACCCTTTATACTATATGGAATGCTATGTGGGGGCTATTATTGTACTTAGAGAACTATATAGGAGGAGGGACAAAGATACAAGCATGGGATAGGAAAGTTTTGTGCTGAGGGGAAAAAGCTCTTTCCCTCAACACCCAGCTTTCCAAAGCTCTGCTATACATCATCTCCTCTCAGCACCCAGCTTTCCCATGCTCTGATATGGAAAAGCTGGTTGCTGAGGGAAAGATGTATAGCAGAGCATGTGGAAGCTGAGTGCCGAGGACAAGATGGATGTTGGATATTAGAACATAAGAAAGCTGGGTGCTGATAGAAAGAGGGATTTCAGATCATGGGAAACCTGGGTGCTGAGGGAAAAAGCTAAGTGTCAGCATCATTATCTTGTATCCCGAGTGTTGGCATCATTATTCCGTACCCCAAGTTTCAGTGTACATGGAGAGGGGGAACCAGGAGGTCCAAACTTTGCACCGGGGCACATCAAACTCTAGTTACGCCACTGCCAGCAGTCCCATCAATTTTTGGTTACAACCATCCGGTACATGATGCTCCAAACTATTAGTGGCCTCAACAATCACTGTGAACCATGAGATCGATTATATGATCGTATTATAGCGAGTGACCTCATGATTCATGCATCCACCTCTTCTTGAGAACAAACACCAGGGGGACCAGAAGGATCAACTGAGCATCTGCATTGGATTGAAAAGGTGAGTAGTAGTGGACAAGGAAGCTTATCCGACAGACATACATAATACCAATTGAACATGTCACCTAATCTCCTGATCTTCGAGAGTAAGACTAAAATAATATCAATTGTAAGCACCTTTAAAGATATATATATATATATGTATATATATTTGTGGAACCTAGGTTTACGAGTAACTTGGTGTGCGAGTATTTCGTTAAACGAGCAAAGCTTGCTGTAAATTTGTAACTCAGTTTACGAGAAAGCTTTGCTGTACGAGTAAATACTCACCATACACACTTCTGGTTCCGTACTTTAACCGCGTTCTGACCCACTCTTGCAGTACACACACACACAAACACACACGCACACACATATTATGCTCATTTTACCTTCCGTTCCCTCGCTCGCCTCATGGTTCTTGTAGTTCGCTGGTACAGGATGTGTATCGGGTAACCATTGAGACGATGGAGGAACTTCCGCTGTCAGCGCTTCTCAAAGGCAGCGCGCGGACCAATCAGAGACAAGCGGCCCCTGCCTTTGATGTCAGCGCACTGGCAGCGGAAGCTTCGGCATCAGTCGCGATGGTTACCCGATACACATCCTGTATCTGCAGACTACAAGAACCAGGAGGCCGGCAAAGGAATGGAAGGTAAGGTGAGCATAATATGTGTGTTTGTGCGTGTGTGGATTGGTACAATAGGGGACCAGGATGGGACATTGAACAAGTTGTGGAACGAATTGTCTGAGCTTGCATTATTTCCTATGGGAAATTTTGCTTTGCTAGATGAGGTAAGTTGGTTTACAAGCACACTCCCAGAACGCATTGTTCTCGTAAACAAAGGTTCCACTGTAAATCTATATATATATACATATATAGTCACTATACCACAAGCTAACACAAGAGGGCAGCAAAGCCTGGCTTGTGGCTTAGTTGAAACAGAACTGAAACCTCCATTTATGTTTGGTAAGTAATTGTTAGGAATAAATTGGTACCTGCAGTCCCATCTAATACTACAATATGTTAACCCCTTAGTGTGGGATCCAATTTTCAATTTAATGACCAAGCTCTATTTTTCATATCTGACATCTGTCGCTTTGTGCGATAACAACTCTGGAATGCTACGACATATCCCTGTGATTCTGAGATTGTTTGTTTATTTGCCTGTGTTACTGATGGGCGGACTCACAGATACATGGGATCGGCGGGCTTTAATGCTCTAACGGGTCTTCTGGGGCCGCTCATTATCCCTCTTGCATATGCACTTCTCCCACCTACTGGCAATCCTCACGTCTCTGATTGTTTACAGTCAGACATGTCTCCACCCTGTGTGACAGCGTGTCTGACTTCTTTCAATTACAGATGTTGAGTGTGCATCCCGATTGCTGTGGTGCGGTGGCAATAAGGGATTAACAACAGCTCATAGCTGCCACTAAACCCTAGATTAGTTGTGGGGGCGTCTATGAGACCACCCCCAATACTAATCTGTTAGTGAAAAAAAACACAAACACCAAAAAAATTCTTTATTTTAAATAATATATACACACCCTCTTTTACCCCTGTAATAACCCCAAAAACACCCACGTCCGACGTAATGCACACGAGGTCCCACGATGATTCCAGCTCTGCTGCATTACTGAAGGCACAGCGCGCGAGCACAGAAAATGACCGCCAGCTCTGGGATTTAGGCAGAGACTGAGCTGCAGTGATCAGCGGTGATGTCACTCAAGTTATTTGCGGTCACAGCTGGAGGTTCCCATAGTCCTCCACCTGTGACCGCAGGTAACCTAAGCTTAGGTGACCTCATTGAACTGAGTGACCTCACCCTCTTACCTATAGGCCCCAGTTCCACTTGCACATAGCTTTGGATGCGAGAGCATCGGAAGAGATATGTTAATGACCCTCTGCTGTGAGTGTGAGCCGAAGGTCATGCAATTGTGATCCGATCTTGCCATTGGATCACAGCTGCGGAGAAGAGGGAGGGAGCACTTTCTCCCATCTCCTCCACAGCCTCTCTCTGCGTACATCGCACTGCGGTCGGATGACATGTGAGTGTAGTGTGATGTTTCACAAGCACCCATAGACTTGTATGGGTGTTTGTGAGCCGAGACTCGCTGCCAAACGGAGCATGCTGCGATTCATTTCTCATGCCGATATGGCATGAGAAATCAATCACAGATTGACACTGCCCTGTAATTTTGCATTATGTTTTATCAGATTGCACTCGTATGTGCAAAACGCAAGTGGAAATGAGGCCTTGTAATCAGATCAACATTATTGGCACATATTATTTAGGTGCTCCATTAAGCTATTGATAATGGAATGTACATTGTAATCAAAAGGTCTCTACACTTCTTTTAAGCTGCCACGCATTTGTCATATAAAAACATCCTATTACGAAAAATGAATTCAGAACTTTTCCCACCTTTAATGTGACTTACAAGCTGTACAATTCAATGGAAAAAATAAACTGAAATTTTTCAGTTGGAGAAAGAAAAATAAAGAACTAAAAATGTGGCTGAATAAATATGCACAAGTTTAAAGTAATACTTTGTGGAAGAACCCTTGGAATTTATGACGACATTCAGTCTTTTTGAGTAAGGCCCCCTTCACACGTCGGTGTCTCCGGTACGTGTTTGTTCCGTTTCCTCACGTGCCGGAGACACGGACACACGTAGACCTATTAAAATCAATGGGTCTGCGCACACGTGCGTGTTTTGCTATGGACGGTGTGTATGTGTGGAGCATACGTGTGCCCGTGTGCTCCACACATAGACATGTCTGTTTTTCTCCAGCATCTCGGGTATTACACAGCCCGCACACGGAGCACAGATGTGATCCGTGTGACACACAACGGAGAAAACACACGTGTTGGTAAAAAAAAAAATAAAATCCTATACTCACCTGTCCCCAGTGCTGCTGTCTCTGCCACTACTGTCACTCGCTTCCGACCCTCGCTCATTATGCTCATCGCATATTCACTCCACTGCGGGCAGAAGCTGCAGCAGTGGGGAGTTGGCAGGACCGGAGATCGAAGATCAGCACCACGGACAGCAACGCCAGGGATAGGTAAGCAGAAAGTTCCCATTCTCCGTGTGTTATCACGGATAACACGCAGAGAACACACGTTGTGCCATAAAAACGGCACATGGAGGGCAATACGCATCTTTGACACGTCCGTGAAAAACGTGCGTTATTTTCACGGACGCGTGAAGGAGGCCTAAGTGTGTATCTACATGGCTTTGCCTACTTTGCCTTGCAGTAGCGCCACAAATTTGTGAGATTGCGAAGACTCAAATCATTTCAATTGGATTCACGTCTGGGCTCTGGCTGGGCCATTCCAAAACTTTCATCTTCTTGTGGCAAAGCCATCCTTTCAAGGATTTGGAGGTACACTACAGTTCAAAAGTCAATTTTTTTCAATGAAGCAAACATGAAAGCAAACAGAAATACACTCTATACATTGTTCATGTGGTAAATGACTATTCTAGCTTCAAACGTCTGGTTTTTAATGCAATATCTACATAGGTGTATAGAGCACTGCAGACTTAAATGAAGAGTTTGAATGGCCAGAATATCTTAACCCCATAAAGAAAAAAATGATATTTCAAAACCTGTCTATAAATAACAATAACTTTTCTTTAGAAAATTACATACAGTCCAATACATTTAAAAACATTCTATGTGGGGTTCCAAATAAGAGAACTCCAATTACATCATATATTATACATATGAGAAGGCAAGAAAATTGTGGGGACCCCAAAATATTGGAGTGCTCTTATTTGTAACCCCACATAGAACAATTTTAAATGTATTGGACTGTCTATGTAATTTTCTAAATAAAAATTATTGTTATTTATAGACAAGTTTTGGAATATAATTTTTTCTTGGTGGGGTTAACATATTCTGGCCATTTAAACTCCTCATTTAAGTTTGCTGTGGTTTAAATTATGTGTATACATGGGGAGTGGCCTGGCTATTTAAAATGACTGTTCACTGTTTCCTTAAATTCATTGCTATAGGTGTATAGAGGCCCATTTCCAACAACCACCACTCCAGTGTTCTAATGGTACATTGTGTTTGCTAACTGTGTTAGAAGGCTAATGGATGTTTAGAAATCCCTTGAAAACCCTTAGCACAGCTGAAAACAGTTTTGCTGATTAGAAAAGCTATAAAACTGATCTTCCTTTGAGCTAGTTTAGAATCTGGAGCATTAGATTACATTTGTTGGTTCCATTAAACTCTCAAACTGGAAAGAAAGAGAACTTTTATGTGAAACTCGACAGTCTATTCTTGTTCTTAGAAATTAAGGATATTCCATGCGAGAAATTGGCAAGAAACGGAAGATTTCCTACAACCAGGCTCTAACCAGAGTAGAAAGAAAAGTGGGAGGCCCCGCTGCACAACTGAGCAACAAGACATATATTAGAGTCTCTAGTTTGAGAAATGGACGCCTCACAGGTCCTCAACTGGCAGCTTCATTAAATAGTACCCGCAAAACGCCAGTGTCAACATCTACAGTGAAGAGGCGACTCCAGGATGCTGGCCTTCAGGGCAGAGTGGCAAAGAAAAATCCATATCTGAGACTGGCTAATAAAAGGAAAAGATTAATATGGGCAAAAGAACACAGACATTGGACAGTGGAAGATTGGAAAAAAATGTTATGGACAGACGAATTGAAGTTTGAGGTATTTGGATCACACAGAAGAACATTTGTGAGACGTAGAACTACTGAAAGATGCTGGAAGAGTGCCTGACGCCATCTGTCAAGCATGGTGGTAATGTCATGGTCTGGGGTGGCTTTGGTGCTGGTAAAGTGGGAGATTTGTACAAGGTAAAAGGGATTTTGAATAAGGAAGGGTATCACTCCATTTTGCAATGCCATGCCATATCCTGTGGACAGCGCTTGATTGGAGCCAATTTCATCCTACAACAGGACAATGACCCAAAGCACACCTCCAAATTATGCATGAACTATTTAGGGAAGAAACAGGCAGCTGGTATTCTATCTGTAATGGAGTGGCCAGCCCAGTCACCAGATCTCAACCCTATTGAGCTGTTGTGGGAGCAGCTTGACTATATGGTATGCAAAAAGTGCCCATCAAGCCAATCCAACTTGTGGGAGGGGCTTCTGGAAGCATGAGGTGAAATATCTCCAGATTACCTCCGCAAATTAAGAGCTAGAATGCCAAAGGTCTGCAAAGCTGGAATTGCTGCAAAGGAGCATTCTTTAACGAATGCAAAGTTTGAAGGAGAAAATTATTATTTCATGTAAAAATCATTATTTCTAACCTAGTCAATGTCTAGACTATATTTTCTATTCATTATGCAACTCATTTGATAAATAAAAGTATGATTTTTCATGAAAAAGGCAAAATTTTGTAGGTGACCCCAAACTTTTGAACTTTAGTGTAATTCACGCGAGAACCCATGACGATTCCAGCTCTGCTACATAGTGAAGTGACAGCGCTGGCTATCACAATATGGGAGGACCCTACTCCAATTTTTTTATTTCTTTTCTTCTATGCCAATATACATACACAGACAGCGTGTGAGATTGCAAGCAGTCAGACATGCTGTCATACAGGGTGGTGGTGAGCAAAGCAGTGTGTGATGCCCCGGCCTATCAGGTCATCATAGGGTATTGTGCAATCTGCCCTTCTGCACAGTATCTACCCTCCTTGGTTACGGATCCTGGTCCTTTGGTGTTGCTAACAACTTAGCCAATCAAAATCCTAGGAACACTTCCAACTTGAACCTACCAGACACACCATTGGGGGGCCTGAAGGGAATAGGGCCGCCCACATGAGGGGTTGGTGAGGAGAAAGTGAGGACAGTGATAGTTGAGAGTTGAGAGTGAAGAAGAAAGCAGTTGAAGTGGCTCTCGTGAGGAGAGGCCACGGAGGAGAGCTCCTGTGTACTAGGTGGCAGACGTTGGTCTGGGCCTGCTGGAGCTGGAACCAGGTCACAGGGGACAGTGTCAAGGGGCACGGACTGCCGAGGAGGGCAGCCGGCGGCCTTGAGCAATCACCGGGCAGGGGCCAAGGCAAGACGGGGTAGTGGACCGCAGGTCGGAAAGTAGCTTCACGCGTTCCGGTAATTTACCCGACGGGGGTGAAGACTTAAAGTGTCATCCCCAACCCGCTCCAAAATCGGGGTACTAGCGCACTGATGGGATAGGACAGTCCAAAGAAATCCTACGCGTGAACCCTGAGAGCAAGCTTACTCCGTTAGCCATATGGGTGAGTGGGACCCAGAGAGTTTCATACCAACGGGTTCAATCAAGACTAAGGTGCCAGGGACAGGGCCACGGACCAACCGCAACACCAAGGGCACGGATTCAGGCGTGCTCCCCGCAGGCTGCAGTGGTGCTCAGAATTCTGGTTTACAAGCTGTCGGTGTGGTTATTCTGGGACTGAGTGAGTACATTAAAAACCCCTATTCCTATTCCCCAATGGCACCCAAACACCATCCATCATCAACGGGCCCCGGGACACAAACCTCTTAAATATCAGGCTGTTACACCATCGTCACCGGGCTCCCCAACAGCAGCTGTGGTCCCTCACCTTACCACGCACCGTGAGTGGCATCACAAACTTTCCAAAAAGCCCCCTGTAAATATCCCCCCCTCCTTCTTTTAATCGAGTGGCCGCGCGACCCCAGGGTCTGGAGACCCCTCGAGCCACCACAGATCCGGATCTCAAGCAGCAGCAGCCCAGCTGCTTGCACGGGGGCGGTACAGGTGCATATGTATAAAGGATAATGAGCGGCCTCAGAAGTACTATGAGCGCCCCAGAACCAGTGTTACAGCCACGCGGGAGACTGGTAAGTATAATGCGCCTGGTTTTCCCTTGCTTTCTTTATTTTTCCTTTATGTTTTTTATTACCCAAGTTGCTGGATCGGTACCCAGAGTTCCCTGAGAACTGCCGGCCCGGGGTTGGTGCATGGGTACTTTTGAATCCGTGCAGATCAGGACTTTTACTTTCCAGGTTCACTCATCTCTAGTCATAATTCATCTATACCACACAGATAAGACTTTCTATACCTTCCTCCACTTACTATTCAGAATCCATACAACATACATCACATAATTATTATATAGGATTCTCAGTCACAGAAAACGCACATCAAAGATGACTTTCATCACCATTAACAAAGAGGCTGCAAAATGTTGCTGTCTACCTCTCATTATCTACATGAATGACTGCGGGACTTACAAAAGCTAATTGCTTTTCTGCTGTAATAGATGGCTTGTTCTATGAAAGAAATGGATTGCATGAAAATATTGCAGTGGTTGTAATCAGGCCCAGGGAAAATGGATGACGTCTTTGCAGGATTCACTGCTCACAGCTGAGGGATTAAAAGCTAAAAATTAAAGAGTCTTTGCCTGAATTGCCTTGTATTCATGAATAAAGATGAGAAGACCCCTGGATGTTCGGGTTTGCCAGGTCCAGCAGAACTTTAGTTAAAAGTTCAGTTCAGGACCTGAACTTGACCTGGAGTCCCATTTAAGTCAGTGGGCACTCAAACTTCTGTGATGTAAAATGTATTTAAAATGGTCATAGTAAGCGTTAAGGGGCTGCAAAATTAAGGAAAATAGGGGCAATTGCCCTGCAAACATGTGGATATGGAATATTTTTTTTTTTTTAAAATGTCGTGGGCTGCAACCCTCAGCTGTCTGCTTTACCTTGGCTGGTTATCAAAAATAGAGGGGATCCACACTGTTTTAAAATTATTTAAATAAATAATTTGAAAAACCATGTCTGTACTATTTTTGATAACCAGCCAAGGTAAAACAGACAGCTGGGGGCTGGTATTATCAGGGTGGAGAGGGTCATGGTTATTTTACCCTTCCCAGCCTAGAAATAGGAACCTGTAACCGCCCCAGAAGTGGTGCATCCATTAGATGCACCAATTATTGCACTTTACCCAGCTCCTCCCCATTGTTCTGCTGCGGTGGCAATCAAGGTTATACTTGTGAGGTTGATAAACTGTGAATTGACAGCTGGCATCAAGCCTAGCGGATAATAATGGATAGGTGTCTAGACACAAACACAAGGGGAAAAAAGTTGATTTGAATAAAGACTCCCCCCACATGCCTTTGTACACAAATTTATTACTTCAAATAAATCCTGAAAGTTAAACGCCTACCCATTACTAACCCCAGGGCTTAATGTTGGCATCTTTTCACAGCTGATATCAACCCCACAAGTATTACCCCAATTGCCAATGCACTAGGGAAATCAGGAGAGTAAATCAATTGCCTGTGTAAAGCACCAGAATTGACACCTCTATTGCTACTGAGGTGTGGAGATGTTACTGTGGACTCGCTGGACCACTGGGTGAACGGTGGCAGCAGATTACCGGATACAGCAAGAGACTGGAGAGAACTTGGAGGAAACAGAAGCTGATTCATTTAAAGGTATGGTGAACAAGAGCTGAAGATGAGAGCTCCCAAAGGGTCACGGAGCTGAGCACTGTTGGAGGAGCAACTGGTGAGGGAACCCCTATACAGGGATTATCGCAGCACAGCTCCAGACGGTCAGACAGTACGTAGGGCTTCCAGCTAGACTGTGGAATGCCGTCTCAATCAGAGAAGAGAATACAGAGAATGCTCTGCACCATGCAAGGGAAGCGGATGCTGTGGATGACGGAATCCAGAATGCTCTGGACCTTCCTGGTGAAGCAGATCCAGCCGTTGAAAGAATCATGAGAGTTCCAGAAAGACCTGGTAAGAAAGAGGTAAACATGGCATAAGTGGAATCCAAGGCATGCAGTGAAACCAGGACTTCTGGAGATTCTGTGGAGACAAAGAAGTACAGTTAGGTCCAGAAATATTTGGACAGTGACCCAATTTTCGCGAGTTGGGCTCTGCATGCCACCACATTGGATTTGAAATGAAACCTCTACAACAGAATTCAAGTGCAGATTGTAACGTTTAATTTGAAGGTTTGAACAAAAATATCTGATAGAAATTGTAAGAATTGTACACATTTCTTTACAAACACTCCACATTTTAGGAGGATAAAAGTAATTGGACAAATAAACCAAACCCAAACAAAATATTTTTATTTTCAATATTTTGTTGCGAATCCTTTGGAGGCAATCACTGCCTTAAGTCTGAAACCCATGGACATCACCAAACGCTGGGTTTCCTCCTTCTTAATGCTTTGCCAGGCCTTTACAGCCGCAGCCTTCAGGTCTTGCTTGTTTGTGGGTCTTTCCGTCTTAAGTCTGGATTTGAGCAAGTGAAATGCATGCTCAATTGGGTTAAGATCTGGTGATTGACTTGGCCATTGCAGAATGTTCCACTTTTTTGCACTCATGAACTCCTGGGAAGCTTTGGCTGTATGCTTGGGGTCATTGTCCATCTGTACTATGAAGCGCCGTCCGATCAACTTTGCGGCATTTGGCTGAATCTGGGCTGAAAGTATATCCCGGTACACTTCAGAATTCATCCGGCTACTCTTGTCTGCTGTTATGTCATCAATAAACACAAGTGACCCAGTGCCATTGAAAGCCATGCATGCCCATGCCATCACGTTGCCTCCACCATGTTTTACAGAGGATGTGGTGTGCCTTGGATCATGTGCCGTTCCCTTTCTTCTCCAAACTTTTTTCTTCCCATCATTCTGGTACAGGTTGATCTTTGTCTCATCTGTCCATAGAATACTTTTCCAGAACTGAGCTGGCTTCATGAGGTGTTTTTCAGCAAATTTAACTCTGGCCTGTCTATTTTTGGAATTGATGAATGGTTTGCATCTAGATGTGAACCCTTTGTATTTACTTTCATGGAGTCTTCTCTTTACTGTTGACTTAGAGACAGATACACCTACTTCACTGAGAGTGTTCTGGACTTCAGTTGATGTTGTGAACGGGTTCTTCTTCACCAAAGAAAGTATGCGGCGATCATCCACCACTGTTGTCATCCGTGGACGCCCAGGCCTTTTTGAGTTCCCAAGCTCACCAGTCAATTCCTTTTTTCTCAGAATGTACCCGACTGTTGATTTTGCTACTCCAAGCATGTCTGCTATCTCTCTGATGGATTTTTTCTTTTTTTTCAGCCTCAGGATGTTCTGCTTCACCTCAATTGAGAGTTCCTTAGACCGCATGTTGTCTGGTCACAGCAACAGCTTCCAAATGCAAAACCACACACCTGTAATCAACCCCAGACCTTTTAACTACTTCATTGGTTACAGGTTAACGAGGGAGACGCCTTCAGAGTTAATTGCAGCCCTTAGAGTCCCTTGTCCAATTACTTTTGGTCCCTTGAAAAAGAGGAGGCTATGCATTACAGAGCTATGATTCCTAAACCCTTTCTCCGATTTGGATGTGAAAACTCTCATATTGCAGCTGGGAGTGTGCACTTTCAGCCCATATTATATATATATATATAATTGTATTTCTGAATATGTTTTTGTAAACAGCTAAAATAACAAAACTTGTGTCACTGTCCAAATATTTCTGGCCCTGACTGTAAGTATCTTGCACAGCATAACAGAGCACAGTCAGCGAGCGCAGAGCACTGCAGTAAAGAACCTGAACCCTAGCAAAGTTCTAATCGAATGAGCACGTTGCCCGGGCACCACCCACAGGGAAAAGATGCCTTATAAGAGAGCAATCTTGCAATCAGAATCAACAGAACAAAGGTGTACTGCTCCTTTAATTCAGAGCAGAGTGCAGCATGTGTGCCTAATCGTGCTTCCAGAGGACCTGCTCAGAGAACGCAGGTTCTGGGAGGAGAAAGTGGCAGAGGAATGCTCAGCACAGCAGACAGGGTGAGTGAAATGCCGCGCAGCAGCGATGGAGCCAGCAGTACAGGCAGGAAGGAGGGTAAGGGGAGAACATTGATCTCCCTTCCCAGAGGAGACCGACCCCGTGACTGAGGGCATGACAGATGTGACACTTCTGGAATGGTTGCCGTTTGCTTTTTTTATGCTAGGAAGGGCAAAATAACCATGGCCCTTCCTACCATGATAATACCAGCCCCCAGCTGTCTGCTTTACCTTGGCTGGTTTTAAAAAAACATTTACCGTATGTGCCAACAAAAACAAAACTTGTGTGGTAAAGGGCGCAGGCAGATCACACACTCAGCTCTATTGAAAAGCTGAAAAGAATAAATTATAACATCACTGGTTTTATTCATAACGCGTTTCGAAAACGCGTTGTGAATAAAACCAGTGATATGATTTATTCTTTTCAGCTTTTCAATAGAGCCAATCATTGGTTCTGTGATTTGCCTACGCCCTTTACCACACAAGTTTTGTTTTTGTTGGCACCATAAACTACTCTCCTGTGAGAGTGTGCGGTGGCGATCCTATCAGTGCTCGTGTCTGTGGAGGAGTTTGTACATACGCATGTGACGCCCCTGGACTATCAGGTTGTCACAGGGTATTGTACAATCTGCCCTCCCGTGCAATATCCACCTCCTTCTTGGTAATGGGTCTCCAACTACATGGTGTTGCCTACATCAGCTAATTAAAGTCTTAGGTAGACTCTGCACCACACCCACCAGACACACCAGTGGACGGCCTAAGTTGAATAGGGTCGCCCACTTTGGGGGTTGGTTAGGGGAGGTCAGGAGTGTCAGTAGTGAGAAGTGTTTTGGAAGTGAAGGAGAGAGGAGGTCGGGAGCTGGTATCCTAATAAGCTATCTAGGTGGCAGACGGTGGTCTGGGCCTAGAGGAGCTGGACCCCTGTTTGCAGGGGATCGTGGAAAGGGGCACGGGACTGTCGAGGAGGACAGCCGGCGGCCTTGCACCATCACCGGGCTGGGACCAGGGCACGACGGGGTACATGGACCCTAGGTCAGTAGCTCCAGGCAACCTGACAATTTACCCGACGAGAATGTAGCCTTCAAGATCCGCTCTCCACCCGCTCCAAAATCTGGGTACAAGTGCAACGAGGAGGATAGGGCTTTCCACCAAAACGGTCCAGAAAATCCCAAGTGTGAACCCTGAGAGCAAGCTCCCACACTTAGCCATAGTGGGGAGTGGGACCCGGCAAGTTCCATACTACCGGGACCAACACAGAAGTAAACTTAGTGCCAGGAGGAAGGTCACAGATCACCAGGCAGCACCATTGGGGACAGGACCCGAACTAGCTCCCCTCAGCGGCACTGGTATTCAGAACTTTGGTTTATCCAGTTGTCGGTGTCAGCTTAATGGACTGAGTGAGTACGAAAGTGACCCCTTCGCTCCCCACGGCACCCCCAAACACCATCACTGAGTCCTTGGGCATTCTTCCCTACCCGTGGAAGGTTCTAACACCTGGCTGCTCCATTCCATCACCCCGAGTACTCCCAACTGCAGCGGTGGTACTCCAAATTACCACATACCATGGGTGGTGTCATGAACTTTAACACAATCCCCTTTAAATACCCCCTTCATTTGAGTGGCCTCACGACTCCCGGGTCCGGAGACCCCTCGAGCCACCGCGGATCCGGATCCGAGCAGCCCGGCTGCTGGCACGGGGGTGGCACACGCATACAAGAGTGCGGGACTCCACTGCTGACTGCTGGGGAATTCCCATCACCTGAGGCTCACACAGCAGTCTGCTGGGCTGGGGAATTCCCTGTTACCTCAGCGAGACCACAGGTCACCTCTGAAAACGCTGTTTACAGAGTTGTTTGAGACAGGTAAGTGAACTCATCCTGTATACTGCAGCTGGATATGTCTGATGCACACATGTGCGCTCCCTGTTTATTTTGTCTTAAAAAAAAAAAAATATATAAGGAAAGGGGGGGGGAGAGAAATGCACGCTTTTTAAATTTTTTTTAGGTAATTTAAAAAAAAGCCACAGATAATGCACATGGCTGGAGGCTGCAGCCTGTAGCCACATGCATTATCTGTGCTGGATATCTATATAAATGGAACCCTGCAACTATTTATTTATTTAATTTATCTTACAATCCATTAGGAGACCCACACAGCTACTGTGAAGACAGCCAATCAGAGACGCCAGCACGTTGGTAGTCTGACTGCAGCTAATCACAGACAGCGGCAGAGAGGGTGGGTAGGGAAGGCCATGCATATGTATGAGATCTAATGAGCGGAACAGGAAGTAGTGGGAAAGGAGTGGGGAATCTCAGTAAATCTAACTATCCTGCTTTAATACTCGTAATACTCTGACAATATTATTCCCAGAAACTAAGTGTGAGTCAGAAATGCATCCAGACATCTTCTGCCTGCTGTTCCCAATTCAGTTTCAATACTTTTCCATCCATTTCAGCATTTTTACAGCTCTCCCAGACTGACTTCCAAGGTCGTTCTGAAAATTATTCGAGTTTCCCATTGACTTGCATTGGATTCTTTATTGGTGACGAATACACGAATAATAGATATTATTTGGCTCAATTAATCCGAGCTTTTCATTATTCGCCCATCTCTAGTGGTAAGTCTTTTTTCTGGGCATTTCAGGCATGATAATAATTATTTTCCATGTTGCTGGAGGACCAATCTATTGCAGCTGTTACAGGCTGTGCTGTGGTAAAATAAGCCAGGTACATTCTTGCACAGGTCAACGAGGAACTTCATCACTCTCTTAGCAAATGAAAGAACATCTCCTGTTCATGTGGAGAAAGCAAACGGATAAGATTAGCAAGTCTCATGCTGTTCCACTAATTCTCCTACTGATCATCTTTTTAGTAACCAGTCCGCATATGTGTCGCGGGCGGAGGGGACGTGTGGCGCCCTGGACAAGCCACGGGCCACAGGTAACAATACACACACACCCCCACCCCCAGCAGTTCACAGCAGACATCCCCAGTGAGACCTGATTTTCTCCCTCGGGTTCAGACAGACACACCAGGTGGGCGGAGTCAGGCAGATGGAGACGCCCACCCAGGAGTCTAGCTGGTCTGAGGCAGGAAACAACGCAGACAAGTCCAGGCAGAGGAAGAGAGAGGAGGTCTGCAGAGAGACAGACACAGACTGGGGCCTAGGTTGGAGCCTAGGTCCCTCGTGTAGCCAGTGAGGCAGACGGTAGTGGCCGTCTGCGGGAGCCGGGAAGACAGTCTTGGTGGAACCGTAGGTAGCCGGGGCTGGGCGGTGGCCCACCGGTACCGAACCGGGGAGCCAGCTGGAAACCGGAGCGCAGGAAGAGAGTACATGAAGGTGCAGGAAAGGACTTACACTACCAACCTGGGGTCAGGGGAAAAACACCGCAGCCGCCTGTGGGACCCGTCCATCCAGCCGTTTGTTTGACCAGAGACTCCGTGTAAATTACTGGCTGAGTGAGTACCACCGTGCCGTGCGGCACAGCGCTGCCCCCGCGACCCTGCACCTCACCAGGCCCCGTAACCCGCCTGCCATACATCCCTACCCCTCACCGGGCCCCGGGACAACCAACCCCCCCTACCCACGGAGGGGAGAACCAACATCCAAGCTGCTCCCTGTTATCGCTCCCGGGATCCCCATCCAGAGCAGCGGTGGTGTCACAACCTCACCACAACCGTGGGTGGCGTCACGGACAATATCCCTAAACCAAACCACCCCCCTTTCACTCACGGGCGAGGAACGCCGCTCGAGTCCCCGGGATCCGGCCCACCGCTCGAGCCACCACCGATCAGCAGCAGCAGCCGGACCCGAGCAGTGGGTGAGCGCAGCGTCCCCTCCTCCGCCCGCGACAGACGCGCTCACCACGCTCGGTTCTGGGGCTTCTGCTGCTGCTACTTGGTGGCTCGAGCGGTGGGCCAGACCCGGGGACTCGAGCAGCGCTCCTCACCCATGAGTGAAAAGGGATGGTTTGTTTGGGGGGAAGAGTTCGTGACGCCACCCACGGGACGTGGTGATGATGGCACCACTGCTGCTGGTGATGGGGATCCCAGGAGAGATGGTAGGGAGCAGCTGGGATGTTGTCCCCTCCGTGGGTAGGGGTTGATGATCCCGGGGCCCGGTGGTGTAACGGGGAGGCTGGGGTGCAGGGTTGCAGGGACGGCGCGGCGCGGTGCTGGACGGCACTGGTGTACTCACTCAGACAATCAATGACAGAGCCTCTGGTAAACCAAAACGGCCGGATGGACGGGTTCCGCAGCCGGCTGCAGTGTTGTTGTGCTCTCCCCGGACGGCTGATGGTGGCTGTCTTTCCCTGCACCTGTTAGAATGTTCTGACTCCTGTGGTTGCCCACCGGTAGTCCGCTCCCCGGCATATAGGTGCCATAGGAGCCTGTTTTGCCCGCAGGCGCTGGCACTTGGATCTCTAGCCTGTGGCGGTGGCTGTATATCCTCACGGTGTGGACTGTTGCCTTCTAGCGGGACTTGGTTGTTAGGAAACCCCTGGGGTTCCGGTCACACTCGGATTTGATCGTTGTCGGCGGCTCCAAGCATAGTCGGGGTCCGATGGCCCTGCCTGTGTGCTTAACTTCACTCCACTCCCCGGTTCGGTACCGGTGGGCCTGCGCCCAACCCCGGTCCTACAGTTCCGCAGAGATCCGCTAACTCCTGCAGACTGCCACCACCATCTGCCAACCTTGCTATCAGTGCCTGGGCTCCAACCCAGACACTTGCAGTGTGTGTCCTCTCACTTTCACCTCCAAGACTAATCTGACACTTTTCCCACCTCCAGGCTTGTGAACTCCTCGGTGGGTGGAGCCAACCGCCTGGCTCCACCCCACCTGGTGTGGACATCAGACCCTGGAGGGAGGCAACAAGGGTTTTTGTCTGACCGTTGTAACTGTCTAGGGTGGGGGTGTGTGTATGTTGTTATGTCTGTGACTACCTGGCTAGTCCAGGGTGTCACATATGCAACTTGTGACTTACTGTCATCAGCCCCATCTTCATCCTCCTCTGCTTTTCATACTTTCCTCTTCTCACTCTATTGGATCATCATTTAGCCTTCTGTGTGCCCAAGAAACAAGCGTTCAGTCAACTATTTATGTGGAAACTGGATTGTCACAAGTCCAAGTTCACTACAATTGAAGCAAAACCATTTTGATTGTACTGCCTTATGCAAAAGAATCATATACGCTCAGCATCAACAGAAGATACCTAACTGCCATTGTGGCGCCCCTGACCTGGTTAGGCACCACTGAGTACTGCACTCATGCTGGGGGCAGTACAATACAGGTAATCCAGAAGGCTGACCGGGGTGTGGTTACACAGGCGCATAGTAACCAGGTCTCCCACATTGACCTTTGAAGGGACCCTTGGGGAATCCAGGAGGGGGCACGGCCTCCATCTCCACTCAAGGGGTGTGGTAGAGAGTCTGGTTGCTAAGTTGCGGAGGCAGGCACAGAGGTGAGGGAGTCTGAAGTGAAGCTCAGGGAGAGCAGTCGCAAGGAGGAAACCTGGAGGCTGTCATTAGTCAGACACCGCAGGTGCAGTGGTTACTGACGGAGGAGAACGGTCACCTGGTAGTGCCGCCCAAAATCCACCCACGGCTGGAGTGCAAAGGGGTGGCTGAGTATGGGGACTGCCAGGAGAGGACCAGGCCACACGAGGTTACAAGTCCGCAGCGCAGTGTCCCATTCAGTTGGCCTGCCACATCTGCAGGTGGGGGTACTTCATACCCTCCACCATAACACCACAGAGTCTGGAGCCACGTAGCAACGAGAGGGCCCATAGTTCACAAGAGGCAAGCAGCCGGAGTGACCTGGTACAGGCTACAAGCAGACGGGCCAAAAAGAGGGGAGAACAGGCAGAAGCAACTTTCCTGGGTGACCCCGCGTAGGACTACAAATCTGGGTCACCACAAAAACACAAGGGCTAGGAAGGCGAGTCAGTAGCCACCCTCACAAGTCAGCCTGAAGGAATTTCTGGTTTCCACCTGTTTATCACAGCTTCGCCCGGGTTACTCACCCCTGCCACCTGAAAGTGAGTAAAAACCCTGAAAGACATTCTTGCTCTGCGTGTGAGTCATTCTGCGACCTGTGGTTCCACACACCCAAACTGGGCCCTGGGGCCAGCCTCACTCTCGGGAGGCCACTACATCTAACTGCATTCAACATCAGCCCTAGGCGTCCCCTAATCTGCAGTGGCGGTCGCCCTGACCGTAATACCGAGAGTGGCGTCACGAACCCTATAGAAGTCAACCTTCCTGTGACCAGAAGGACTGAGGACGCGCCGTCCCTGAAGACCCTGAGACCAGGGCTGCCACTAGGAATTTCAGGGCCCCATACTGGCAAAAGTTCGTGGCCCCCTTGAGGCTCTGCCTCCAGCCCAGCTCCGCCTCCAGCCCACGAATCTTCCATAGTCTCACCGCCACTCTTGGAAAAACGTCACTTCTGCACTACAGCCTCACCAATCACACATTAACCCTTTACATTAAACACCGTATCACACACAGCCATCAGATTATGTTTTGGCCAAAAGATTTTTTTAAGCCCTGTCACCACAACAAGGTAGACTCTTTTGGCAGGGTCCTACTCTCTAACTTCTTTGGTATATATTTAGTTTTGGTATATCTGTTTTTTTTCTTTAAGGGACTGTGTCACATACAGTTTTTAAAGTAATTGAAACCAAATTGTGATAATGCAGACTTGTGGATTTAGACCTGACAACCCCTTCAAAGGGAATCTGTCACCAGGTTTTTAACACCTAATCTGAGCGCAGCATAACATAGGGGAAGAGATCCTGATTCCAGCAATTGTCACTTATTGGGCTGCTTAGTATAGTTTTGATAACATCACTGGTTAATGAGCAGGAGATTATCATTACATGGCTACTCGTCATGCTGCAGGTAGTCCAGTATATATATGAGCTCTGTATAATTGCTAGATCTGCAGCAGAGAAAACATTGATTTTATCACAATGAAAGCAAACAGCCCAGTAAGTGACACATCGCTGGAATCAGGGTATCTGTCTCTACATTATGCTGCTCTCAGATGGGGGAGCAAAAACCTGCTGACAGATTCACTTTAAGGCTCTTTCAGCAGATAGATAGAATCATAGATAGATGGCTATATATAGAATCATAGATAGATAGATGGATATGTGGCGCCCCTGAGGCTTCAGTCACCACAGGGTACTGCACCTCACTTAAGGTGCAGTACTCATCCTGGTTCCAGAGGAGGTCGGTACCAGTTCCACAACACAAACTCATATACACAACCAGGTTGCCATCCCCATTGGGAACCAGGCTAGGGTCGGGTCTTAAGGTAGTCACTAAACATGGGGGTCAGCCACCCACTAGTGACAGGGAACCGGGGGAGGAGCAGCCACCAGGGGGAGTTAGGAGCTTACACATCAGTTAGTGTTCTCCAGCAGGAGAGAACAGGAGCGGGACCCGTGCAGTTCAGGGTGCAGAGCATTAGGGTGGAACAGACTTAACCTTGTATCACCAGAATCTGCAGGACAGGGGGATTGCATATCCCTCTGACCACCACGAGATCTCGGAGCACAGTGCCACATAGGGTCCGGAGTTGTGATTACAGTCAAGCCCCACAGTGGCCCCGCGTCACCTACACATGGGACAGGAGCTAGCACTACACGAACCGGGATCCCCAAGCAGCATCAGGCCACGGGGATCCATCTGTAAAGGCGCAAGAAGGAAGGGCCCATCGACCACTGTACCGGTTCTAACCTCCAACGGATCTGGGATCGGCTGGGGCCCATCACGGCTGGAACCACAGCAGCTGATTTAGCCTTTTGATTGCCGTCGCCCCGCACCTCAGCCCCAACGGCCACTACTCTCCTCATCATTCTCCCCGGGGCCCCGCTCCACCTGTGGGGAGCAGAAACATCCTTGCTGCAACACCATCCGCCCCGGAGGACAGAGACAGCAGCGGCGGCTAATACCTGGCCACGTACCACTGGTGGCGTCACAAGACTATCATCCTCATCATTCCCCCACCATCATCCAAATCCCCTTTTATTGTATACCTTGGGGCCACGAAGCCGGGCAGGACCACCTGTGACATCCCCCTGACCCGCCATCACTGGCCCGGCGACGAGTAACATTTAACCCCTGCCCTGTGGGTGCTACATATAGATGAGGGATGGATAGCCAGAGAGACGGATGGCCAGGGGAATGTATGGCCAGGGGAACGGATGGCCAGGGGAACGAATGGCCAGGGGAACGGATGGCCAGGGGAACGGATGGCCAGAGGCACGGATGGCCAGAGGGACGGATGGCCAGAGGGACGGATGGCCAGGGGAATGGATGGCTGGTGGGGGGAAAATCACAGCAGGTGGGGGTGGGGTCACAGCGGGTGGGGGTCACAGCAGGTGGGTGGGGGGGTCACAGCAGGTGGGGGAAGGTGAAAGAGGGGGCAGAAGATGAGGGAGGGGGACAGCGGCTGATGGGGGAGGCGGTGGCAGATGGAGGGGATGCAGCAGATGGGTTCAGTGATGCTGGATCGGGGGCAGTGACTGCTGGGGCAATGGCGGCGGCTGAAAGGAGACAGTGTCTGTAACTTACCGATCGCTCACCTCAGACAGCTTCCACAGACTCCGGAGTGAAGCTGAGGGGAGCGGTCTCCGGCCCCAGATCCACAGTGATTGGACAGATGGGTCACAAGGCCGGTCTCTCCAATCAGAGCTGGGGGCGGGTGAAACTGAGGTCACCCAGCTCCAGTCAATGATCAGTGCTATAGCTGCACTGATCATGGCTGGATTTTAATGTTTCAGCCATTTTCAATGGCTGAACATTACAGTGGCTGTGATTGGCTGAGCGGCGTTTGTCAGCCAATCACAGCCTCCTTAGGTCCGGGGAGGAGACACCACCCCCTCTTGAGGTCAGGCAGAGGGCCCCTCCTCCCCGAATCTAAGATATTTGCAAAGTGATCGCAGCCACCAGCGCCGCGACCTTGCCATGACGTACTGGGTCCGTCATGGGTCCGTCATGGGTCCTTAAGTACCAGGGAGCTATGAAGTACCCAGTACGTCATAGGTCGCTAAGGGGTTAACACGTTTTCCAGCTCTAGGGGCCTGCTCCCGCTTGGGGCCACTGTGCGACTGCAGGTGCTGTCAGTGCAACGTCCCCGCCCCCTGCCCCATGGGGCACGGTGAGCAGAGGAATGAAAGGGGAGGGGCCTGTCAGCGTGTCCGGGGCCCCCCTCCCGCCTGCTGCTCTCAGGGCCCAGTACAGGAGTCCCAGTAGTAATGCCCTGATGGTGGCCCTTCCTGAGACGACCTGAAGGTAACGGGGCCACGGGGCGGCACACCATTACTTGTTGAAAAAAGCCTATGCCTCTCAGGTCTGGCCACAAAGCGCAAACATTTTTTCCAAAACAAAAATTGTCATGTTCCATGCATCAAATTTTGGTATGTCTCATCTTCATTATCATTTTTTGGGAAATTTATTTTTCTTGCACCTGAATCTGGGAAAGACCTAAATTTGAAAAAATTTTGGGGGCTTCAATTACTCCTAATTTTTTAAAGTCTTCACCATCATTTTGGCATATAGAAGTTTTTTGGAGCATCTAAGGGGTTACATCCTCCGGTAGGACTCTGTGCAGGACTGGTTACAATGTAAAAGAAAAAATAGCTGAAATTTAACAGATAAAAATTCTTGGTATTCTGTTAATGTAATTTTCTTCAAGAAAATTATCATTTTTTGGGAAAATTGTTATTGATGTTTTGGTTAGAACATTGCACAAGATGGGGCCCAACAGATAACCCAGAGAACATCATCTATTGCAGAAGATGTAACATGATGGACCAGATGTGGTATTTGTCGTTGTACTAACATTACACACTTCATCAACTAGAGGTGAGTAGACTTTGTCCTTTCATAGGCAGATCTCATAAGCCTGATCTCATGGACTTCTGGAATCTGCAGATTCTACCACTGGCAAGAACTGATCCAGTTTGCTATAGGGGTACTGCCATGTCCAATCTTCAGTGTATTGTCAGAAGGGATATTCAGCATTGCTGATGGTTTTATCACAAGTAGACCAGGTTATCCGTTGCAGATGTGGAAACCTTTACCTTTGTAAACATAAAATAGGCATGGATCAGTGCCGACTTTCATTTATCAACTGCTGATGCCAGTGATTATAGTATATTGAACACTACCTGCCTGCTTGATTGTCCATTTTATGTCTTCTATACAGTTCTGCTGCCACTAGTGCTAAGAGCTTACACTGTCAGGCATGTATTCACCATCTATCATGTCATCAATACTGTAGTAATGCTGCTGCTGTTACAGATGTCACATTGCCAGGTATCTCCTTGCCCGTCCTGTCATATTTTTCAATTGTGTGGCTTCTGACAATACTACCACACACACCGCCTATGCTTGACCAGTGTGTTGAATAGCTGTCGCGGGCAGGGAGGACGCCACTGCGCTGCGCTCGCTAACGCTCGGATCCGGTGCTGCTACGGCTGCTGCTGCTCGGTGGCTCGAGCGGTGGGCCGGATCCGGGGACTCGAGCGGCGCTCCTCGCCCGTGAGTGAAAGGGGTGGTTGGTTTGGGGGATTTAGTCCGTGACGCCACCCACGGGTCGTGATGAAGATGGGCACCACCGCTGCTGATGATGGGGATCCCGGGAGCGATGGTAGGGAGCAGCTGGGATGTTGTTTCCCCCCCTCCGTGGGTAGGGGCCGGTGGTCCCGGGGCCCAATGATGTGATGGGGAGGCAGGGTTGGTGAGGTGCAGGGATGCAGGGACAGCGCGGCGCGGTGCCGGATGGCATGGTTGTACTCACTCAGTAAGAAATGTACAAAGTCCTCGGTAAACCAAACGGCTGGATGGACGGGTCCCGCAGCCGGCTGCAGTGTCTCTCCCCGGACAGGTGATGGCGGCTGTCTTTCCCTGCACCTTGATGTTCTCGTTGACTACTATGGATCCCCAACGGTAGTCCGCTCCCCGATGTATGGGTACCGGAGGAGCCCGTTTGCCCGCATTCGCTGGCCCTTGGGTCTCTAGCCTTTGGCGGTAGCTGTATACCCTCACACTGTGGGCGGTTGCCTTCAATCGGGACTTTTGCTGTTAGGAAACCCCTGGGGTTCCAGTCACATTTGGATCTGACTATTGTCGGCGGCTCCAAGCCTGGTCGGGGTCCGATGGCCCTGCCTGTGTGTGCTGGCTTCACATCGCTCCCCGGTCGGTACCGGCGGGCCGTCGCCCGACCCCAGTCCTACGGTTCCGCGTTGCTCCACCATTCCTGCAGACGGCCACCACCGTCTGCCAACCTTACTGTCCGTGCCTGGGCCACAAACCCAGACACCCAAGTGTTTACTCCTCTCACTTCGACATCCAAGACTGTTCTGTCACTTTTCCCGCCTCCCGGTCTGTGACCTCCTCGGTGGGTGGGGCCAACCGCTTAGCTCCGCCCCACCTGGTGTGGACATCAGACCCTGGAGGGAGGCAACAAGGGTTTTGTGTTTGGCTGGCGTCCCTGTCTACTGGGGGTGGGGTATTTGTGTGTTATCTGTGACGACCTGGCTAGGCCAGGGCGCCACATAGCTATATTGTAATGATGTTGGGAAGGGAACACAAACATGAAACAGCTCAGTTTTGGAATAGTATTTATTCACAGCTTGTTGACAAACTATTGGTTCTACACTTTAAAAATATCTCAGTAGCCAAGAGTTTGGCCTATATAATCCTCACCCTGATCCTCCTTCCTCCCATCATTGTCTCCCAGGAGATAAATGATCCCACACTTGGACAATGCGAGGAGCTCTTTTCATTTCCATTAATTGATTCTGGCCTCTCGCTCTGCACGTTTCAAGAGTGACATGAGGAGATTTTGTATAGTGATGCCCAAATATTTAACCAGCCATGGTCAGAAGAAGTCAACTGTGGGGAATGACAATTAGTGTCTGAAGAAGTAGATGATGATGAGACACAGTTGTTGGAGGTTGGGACCGTGAGGAAACCAGGGATGGTACATGTGCTACTGATGCCAAGGAATGCAGGCCATAGTTCCATCAGTAGTTCCTTTATCTCCTACACCAGTTTCTGCAACTTCTCCTTCTCCTCATCCTCCATCTCCAAGCACTGCACCACTACCTCAATGAAGCGGCAACAGGTTCTGATGAAACTAATTGTTTAGGTGACAAACAGTACACCATCGGAGAGTTTTTAAAAGCTATTAACAGAATAGACAGATATGTGGCTCTCGTCACTGAACCTACAACCAGGCATGGTCGTGTTTGATAATGGTCGTAATCTGGTGGACATCCCGTCTGTTCAGCTTGGATGGGCTGAAGAGAAGTAGGTGAGGGAGGAGGAGTAGATGGAGAGTCGTCATCTTTGTGGGGACAGAGAAATCTTGCACACATCTGGCACATATGGCTGATTTTACATCACGCAGCCTTTCCCATGACCCTCAAGTTATGTGCATTTTGGACAACACTGATTACTGGTTGTTCACCCTTCTCTACCCACACTACAAGAAGACATTTCCAGTTCCACTTCCTGCAGTGGAGAGGGCGAGTAAAATGATGCTATACCAGAAGACCCTTGTCTAACAATTAGGGGTACTTTGCACACTACGACATCGCAGGTGCGATGTCGGTGGGGTCAAATTGAAAATGACGCACTTCCGGCATCGCATGCGACATCGTAGTGTGTAAAGGCTCGATGATACGATTAACGAGCGCAAAAGCGTCGTAATCGTATCATCGGTGCAGCGTCGGCGTAATCCATGATTACGCTGACGCGACAGTCCGATGTTGTTCCTCGCTCCAGCAGCAGTACACATCGCTGTGTGAAGCCGCAGGAGCGAGGAACATCTCCTACCGGCATCACCGCGGCTTCCGTAGGATATGCGGAAGGAAGGAGGTGGGCGGGATGTTTACATCCCGCTCATCTCCGCCCCTCCGCTCCTATTGGCCGCCTGCCATGTGACGTCGCAGTGACGCCGCACGACTCGCCCCCTTAATAAGGAGGCGGGTCGCCGGCCAGAGCGACGGTCGCAGGACAGGTGAGTCCATGTGAAGCTGCCGTAGCGATAATGTTCGCTACGGCAGCTATCACAAGGATATCGCTGCTGCGACGGGGGCGGGGTCTATCACGCTCGGCATCGCAGCATCGGCCTGCGATGTCGCAGCGTGAAAAGTGCCCCTTAGTACAAAAATTCACATCTGACAATGATGTCGCCAGAGGCCATAATTCCTTAGGCAACCTAAGAGGAGAGACAAGGGAGTCACATACTGTTAGGACCAGGACGGGTAGGCCCAGGAGGTGGATCCACTGGGCTGAACACCTCACCGAGGGCAAGGTGCCCGGTAGCCGGAGCACTACGGGTAGCAGGACAGTCCGTACAGAGGAGTGGAGTGAAGAAGTCCCTGGGACCACGGAGTCTCTGAGGGTAGTCCGGGTGACGGAGCTCAGGTTCGGAGGCCGAGATGATGTCAGGCAGAATCCTGAACCAACGGAGTGAGGAGGTGGGTCACCACATGGATCCAGGGATCGGAGATGGTAGGGACTGACGAGATGGCGGACAGTCACCGTTCGGGGTTCTGGAATCGTCAGGACCGGTTGGCGAGACAGGAGCGACTCTACAAGAGAGATAGGTAAGTACGGAACAAGGCACAGGGAGACCTGACTCCTAGCTTAGCAAACACGAAGAACAGGCCCCGCCCACTTGGAAAGGAACCCCCTATATACCCTGTACCTGCATCTTCAATATCCTGTTGGAGGACGCTAGCCCTTTAAGAAAAGGTCAATAACCGCGCGTGCGCCCTAATGCGCATGTGCGAGGCCCAGGTGCCAGAAGCCAGAGCAGGATGCGGTGTACAGGAGGCAGGAGTGCCGGGCCGGCTCAGGACAGCATGAGAGGACACACACAAGCTAGGGACCCCAACGTAGAGAAATACTTTGGCGTAGTGTTGGGGCTCTATTGCATTGATCAATTCAGTAGCTAAATTTCTCTTGATTCATATGTTCATGGCAGTAATGCAGATTCCATTTTTCACATATTCACTCTTGCATATAGCTATTGGATTTTTCAAGTCAGTATTCACACAGCAGTTTCTGCTATTTCATGTATTCCCCTTACATAGTCACTGGTGTGCATACCTTATCTCCCCATAGTGATGTTTTTTTTAGGTTTTTGCACCCAGTTCGGACTTAGAATGGTGTTCCAAACGTTATTCCTATCTGTTAGTATTTTTTCGTTTGTGAACCCTCCCCAACCACACCTATTGCCAATCCATATCATACGCATAAATAGCCTGGGTCTCAGCTTCCCATACACGGTAGGTTTTTTAACTGCATGAGAGGACACACACAAGCTAGGGACCCCAACGTAGAGAAATACTTTGGCGTAGTATTGGGGCTCTATTGCATTGATCAATTCAGTAGCTAAATTTCTCTTGATTCATATGTTCATGGCAGTAATGCAGATTCCATTTTTCACATATTCACTCTTGCATATAGCTATTGGATTTTTCAAGTCAGTATTCACACAGCAGTTTCTGCTATTTCATGTATTCCCCTTACATAGTCACTGGTGTGCATACCTTATCTCCCCATGGCTCAGGACAGCAGACGGGCGCCGGGACCGGGGACCGGGTTGCCTGGAGGACGCAGGTGAGGGAGCATGGAGGCTGAGGAGCGGGGGACCGGGGAGCGTGACACGGGAGCGGGGAAGCGAGGTCCGGGAGCGGGGGAGCGTGGCAGAGGAGCCGGGGAGCATGGCAGAGGAACCGGGGAGCGTGGCATGGGCACCGGGGAGCATGGCACGGGCACCGGGGAGCGTGACAGTACCCCCTCCCCCACGCCCCCCTCCCCGCAACCGGGACAGGAAGTCACGTATCAGAGGAGTACCCACATTCTCCCGGGGTTCCCAGGACCTATCCTCAGGACCATACCCAGCCCAGTCCACCAGGAAGAACTGTCGGCCCCGTACGGTCTCCATGGCCACGATATCCCTTACCGCATAGATGTCATCATCAGCAATAGGAGGAGGAGCAGAGCTGGCAGCAGCAGAGAAGGGACCAAGGACAACTGGCTTGAGCAGGGAGACGTGGAAGGAGTTGGGTATTCTCATCGTGGCCGGGAGCTGCAGCTTGTAGGAGACCTAATTTATTTTGCCAATGACTTTAAACGGCCCGATGTAGCGAGGACCCAGCTTGTATGATGGTAGATTCAAACGGACATATTTGGAAGCAAGCCAGACCAGATCTCCTGGAGAGAAACACGGAGGATCAAGACGCCTTTTGTCCGCGTGTCTCTTCATCCGCAGGGAAACACGTCCAAGGGACGTCTTGACAGAGTCCCAAATTGTTGAAAAGTCACGGACTACGGTATCAGCAGCAGGGACATCCGAGGAAGAAGATACAGGTAATGGGACGGAAGGCTGAAGTCCGTAAACGACATGGAAGGGAGAGCTGGAGGAGGACTCACTGATGTGATGGTTATGGGAGAATTCAGCCCAAGGAAGGAGCGTGGACCAGTCGTCGTGATGGGTGTTAACGTAGTGACGCAAGAAGGAGGTCAGGATCTGATTGACTCGTTCCACTTGGCCATTCGACTGAGGATGGTAGGCTGAAGAAAAGTCCAGAGCCACTCCCAGATGTTTGCAGAGGGCCCTCCAGAAGCGGGAGGTAAACTGAGTTCCTCTGTCGGACACAATGTGTGAGGGAAAGCCATGCAATCGGAAGATGTGCTGTATGTAGGTGTCAGCGAGTTCCTGGGCAGAGGGGAGTCCAGCCATAGGGACGAAATGAGCCATTTTGGAGAACCGATCCACCACGACCCATATGACTGTGTGTCCGGCGGACAAGGGCAAGTCTGTAATAAAGTCCATTGCAATGTGTTGCCACGGAACGGAGGGAATTGGCAGCGGCAGAACGCGACCATATGGCAGTTGTTTGGGCGTCTTGTTCCGGGCACAAGAGGAGCAGGCTGAGACAAAAGACGCGACGTCCGTGCGAAGGGATGGCCACCAGTAGTGACGTACAATTGTACTCCATGTTCTCTTCTGACCAGCATGGCCGGCTATTTTCAAGGCATGGCCCCAATGCAACACTTTTTGTCTGTCAGTTTCAGAGACATAGGTCTTCCCGGGCGGTATCTGGGCCAGAGTGACAGGAGCCACCGGAATGATTTTACTTGGGCAGATGATGGGCTGGGATGTCTCCTCCTCCTGTTCCATGGGCACGAATGACCTGGACAAGGCATCTGCTCGCACATTCTTATCCGCGGGCCGAAAATGGAGCTGAAAATCGAACCTGGCAAAGAACAAGGACCACCTGGCTTGTCGTGGGTTCAGTCGCTGAGCAGACCGCAGGTATTCCAGGTTCTTGTGGTCCGTGTAAATGATCACGGGGTACACTACTCCCTCCAGAAGGTAGCGCCATTCTTCCAGAGCTAGTTTGACTGCTAATAGCTCTCGGTCACCGATGGTGTAGTTGCGTTCAGGCGCTGAGAAGCTCTTGGAGAAGAAACCGCAAGTAACCATCTTCCCGGTGGAGGACTTCTGCATGAGCACTGCTCCGGCTCCAGAGGAGGAGGCATCCACCTCCAAGGTGAACTGTCGGTTTAACTCAGGACGGTGGAGCACAGGAGAGGAAGCAAATGCCCATTTCAGGGAGCCAAATGCGGCGTCGGCCGCAGGTGACCAGTCCTTTGGATTAGCCCCCTTCTTGGTCAAGGCAGAGAGAGGCGCAGTCAGGGCAGAGAAGTGAGGGATGAACTGACGGTAATAGTTCGCAAATCCAAGAAACCGTTGAATTGCCTTCAGTCCGGAAGGAGGGGGCCAGTTGAGAATGGAAGAGACCTTCTCTGGGTCCATCTGCAGGCTGGTATCGGAGATTACGTAACCCAGGAAGGGAAGAGAAGACTGCTCGAAGACACACTTCTCGTACTTGGCGTACAGACGATTCTCTCTCAGTCTTTGTAGTACCAGCTGCACGTTCTCTCTGTGGGTCTGGAGGTCCAGAGAGAAGACCAGGATGTCATCCAGATATACCACCACACAGACGTAGAGAAGGTCCCGGAACACGTCGTTCACTAATTCTTGAAAGACTGCCGGTGCGTTACACAGGCCGAAGGGCATCACACAATACTCGTAGTGCCCATCGCGAGTGTTAAATGCGGTCTTCCATTCGTCCCCAGAGTGGATGCGGACCAGGTTGTAGGCACCCCGAAGATCCAACTTGGTAAACACACGAGCTCCTCTAAGCCGATCAAACAATTTGGGGATGAGCGGCAGGGGGTATTTATTCTTTACGGTGATTTGGTTCAATCCCGGGTAGTCAATGCATGGGCGCAGGTCGCCCTCTTTCTTCTTAACGAAGAAGAAGCCTGCTCCAGCAGGAGAGGAGGATCTCCGGATGAATCCCCTTGCCAGGTTCTCAGTGATGTAGGCAGACATGGCTCTTGTTTCAGCAGGAGACAAAGGATATATCCGTCCTCGAGGTGGTGTAGTTCCCGGGAGTAGGTCGATGGCACAGTCGTAAGGACGATGTGGCGGCAGTACCTCTGACTCCTTTTTATCAAAGACGTCCGCGAAGGACCAATAGGCCGAAGGCAGTCCTGGTAGGGACTCCGGAACCGGAGGTCGTCGGATGGGCTGTATGGACTTCAGGCAGTTCTCGTAGCAAGAGGAGCCCCATCGGGTAATTTCACCAGTACGCCAGCTGACCGACGGTTCGTGTGTCCGTAACCAGGGGAGTCCCAGCAGGATTTGATGAGACATGTGTGGGAGGACGTAGAGAGTGATGTTCTCGGTGTGCGGGGCACCGATACGTAGTTCTACTGGCTTGGTGATCCACGAGATGGTGTCAGAGAGGGGTCTCCCATCTACAGAGGCAATCACGAGGGGTTTGTCGAGTGGAGTAACCGGCACCTGGTACTTGTCCACCGTGGCCTGCTGGATGAAATTGCCTGCTGCCCCGGAATCGAGGTACGCCTCTGCCGTGAACCGCGTCTCTCCCGTTGTCACTTGAACAGTCCACATAACCGGGTCTGAGAGAGTCCCAGCACCTAGGGTGGCCTCTCCTACCAACCCTAGGCTTTGGAGTTTCCTGGCCTCTCTGGACAGGAACGTAGCAGGTGTGTGCCCTCTCCGCAGTAGAAGCAGAGACCCTTGGCGAGCCGTTCTGCTCGGCATTGTTCGGACTGCCGCACACGATCAATCTGCATGGGTTCGTGGACAGAGACGCCAGACGATGCCGACTGAGGTACGACGGGCTTCTGCGGAGGAGAGGAATGCCGTATCGGACGTCTCTCGCGGGACACCTCTTTGGATCGTTCCTGAAAACGGAGGTCAACGCGGGTGGCTAGTGCAATCAGGGAATCCAGAGTGGAAGGAACATCGCGGCCTGTCAGCTCGTCCTTAATACGACTGGAGAGTCCTTCCCAGAAGGCGGCGGTGAGGGCCTCATTGTTTCACCCCAATTCTGAGGCCAAGGTGCGAAAGCGGATGGCATATTGGCCCACCGTCAAGGTCCCCTGACGTAGCCTGAGGAGTGATGAGGCGGACGCGGCGGCACGTCCGGGTTCGTCAAAGGTGGTTCTAAACGCCTGCAGGAATTCCTGGATGTTAGTAGTTACAGGGTCCTCCCTCTCCCACAAGGGGTTCATCCAGGCCAGTGCCTCACCCTCTAGATGGGACATCACAAAGGCCACCTTGGCTTGGTCGGAGGCAAACAGGTGCGGAAGCAGCTTAAAGTGGAGGGAGCACTGATTCAAGAATCCTCTGCAGGTCTTAGGGGTACTTTGCACACTGCGACATCGCAGGCCGATGCTGCTATGCCGAGCATGATAGTCCCCGCCCCCGTCGCCGCAGCGATTTCCTTATGATAGCTGCCGTAGCGAACATTATCGCTACGGCAGCTTCACATGGACTCACCTGTCCTGCTACCGTCGCTCTGGCCGGCGACCCGCCTCCTTGTTAAGGGGGCGGGTCGTGCGGCATCATAGCGACGTCACACGGCAGGCAGCCAATAGAAGTGGAGGGGCGGAGATGAGTGGGATGTAAACATCCCGCCCATCTCCTTCCTTCCGCATATCCTACGGAAGCCGCGGTGACGCCGGTAGGAGATGTTCCTCGCTCCTGCGGCTTCACACACAGCGATGTGTGCTGCCACAGGAGCGAGGAACAACATCGGACCGTCGCGTCAGCGTAATCATGGATTACGCCGACGCTGCACCGATGATACGATTACGACGCTTTTGCGCTCGTTAATCGTATCCTCGAGCCTTTACACACTACGATGTCGCATGCGATGCCGGAGGTGCGTCATTTTCAATTTGACCCCACCGACATCGCACCTGCGATGTCGTAGTGTGCAAAGCCCGCCTTAGGATCTCCGGCATATCGGGGTGGAGAGGCCAAGCGGAGTTTAGAGGCTTTCGAGGAAGCCGCCACTGGAACTGCGGCCGTGGACTGTGCTGTTGAAGCCTGAGATGCCAGGGACGTGGCAGTTGCTTGCAGCGTGTTCAGGCGGGTATCCACCGAGGACATGAAGGCCAGCATGCGGGACTGAGTCTCGCGCTGTCGTCCGAGTTCCTGCTGCAAGTTGCCCAGCTGGGCAGCTAGTGCTTCGGCGGGATCCATGGCCTGTTCTTACTGTTAGGACCAGGAGGACGGGTAGGCTCAGGAGGTGGATCCACTGGGCTGAACACCTGACCGAGGGCAAGGTGCCCGGTAGCCGGAGCACTACGGGTAGCAGGACAGTCCGTACAGAGGAGTGGAGTGAAGAAGTCCCTGGGACCACGGAGTCTCTGAGGGTAGTCCGGGTGACGGAGCTCAGGTTCGGAGGCCGAGATGATGTCAGGCAGAATCCGGAACCAACGGAGCGAGGAGGTGGGTCACCACATGGATCCAGGGATCGGAGATGGTAGGGACTGATGAGATGGCGGACAGTCACCGTTCGGGGTTCTGGAATCGTCAGGACCGGTTGGCGAGACAGGAGCTACTCTACAAGAGAGATAGGTAAGTACGGAACAAGGCACAGGGAGACCTGACTCCTAGCTTAGCAAACACGAAGAACAGGCCCCGCCCACTTGGAAAGGAACCCCCTATATACCCTGTACCTGCATCTTCAATATCCTGTTGGAGGACGCTGGCCCTTTAAGAAAAGGTCAATGACCGCGCGCGCGCCCTAATGCGCATGCGCGAGGCCTGGGTGCCAGAAGCCAGAGCAGGATGCGGTGTACAGGAGGCAGGAGTGCCGGGCCGGCTCAGGACAGCAGACGGGCGCCGGGACCGGGGACCGGGTTGCCTGGAGGACGCAGGTGAGGGAGCATGGAGGCTGAGGAGCGGGGGACCGGGGAGCGTGACACGGGAGCGGGGAAGCGAGGTCCGGGAGCGGGGGAGCGTGGCAGAGGAGCCGGGGAGCGTGGCAGAGGAACCGGGGAGCGTGGCATGGGCACCGGGGAGCATGTCACGGGCACCGGGGAGCGTGACACATACCAAGTCCACCAGAGGCAGGGGAACATTATGAAAGGTCTGGGAGAGTTTCATTGGACCCTCCCAGTAAACTGAGCCGGGTTAGTCTGACAAGGAGGGAACATTTTTTGAAGATAATGAAGGAGTACAAAGCCGTACCAGCATCCTCCATAATTCTTCTGTGCAGTACAACTATGGCGTAACTAAGCTGGTTACATGGCATGAACTGTACTTCTACGCCTTGGAGGTGCTGTCCTGCCCTGCCACTAGTGTTTTGTCAGAGTGGGTGTTTAGTGCTGCTGGGACCATAATAAATGAGAGGCACATTCACCTGTCAACTGAAAATGCTTATCAAATTGAGCAAGGCCTGAATTGGCCCAGATTTTTGAATTCCACTGGATGAGAGCATTGGAACCTAAACCCAATTCAAATGTTACCTTTTTTCTGGAGTATCCCCATGCACCTCTTCCCATCCAAAAAAGGTATATGGTTCATTGCTTCTTCTTTTTCTTGTACTCCACCATATCAACAGAGTCATCATATGGTCTTTGCTGAAAATGTTTACAGACTCATTAGGTGGCCCTTACTCCATATTTTTAGAGGGTCATCACACAACCCTAGTTCCAAATTTTTAGAGGGTCATCAGACTGCCCTTGCTCAGATTGTAAGTGGGTAAACAGGTGTCCCTTTGTCAAAATCTTTAGTTGCTCATCAGGCAGCCCTTGCTTCAAATTTTTAAAGAGTTATCAGGATGCCCTTGCTCCCAACTTTTAGAGAGTTATCCAAATTTGTAGAGGGTCATTAGGTTGCCCTCACTCCAAATTTTAGAAGCATAAACAAGTGACTCTTGCTCCAAATCTTTTGAGGGTCATCAGACGGTCCTCACTCAATTTTTTGAGGGTTACTAGGCAGCACCTGCTCCAAATTTTTAGATGGCAAGCAAGGAGCCCTCGCTCAAAATTTTTAATGTCATGTCGCGGCCCTAGCTCCACAGGGTCATCTAGTGGCTTTTGCTCCAATTTTTAAGAGGGTCCCCTGGCGGCCCTTTCCCCCTGCTCCAAATTTTTAGAGGGTCATCAGGTGGTCCTTGCTCCAAATTTTTAGAGGGTCATCAGGTGGCCCTCACTCAAAATTTTTATAGTCTCATCTGGCAGACTTCGCTCCACATTTTTAGAGGGTCATAGGCGGCCCTTGCTCCAAATTTTTAGAGGGTCATCAGGTGGTCCTTAGTCCAAATTTTAAGATGGTAAACAGGTGGCTGTGGCGCCCTGGACAAGCCAGGGGCCACAGGTAACAACACACACACACACACCCACCCCCAGCAGTTCACAGCAGTCATCCCCAGTGAGACCTGATTTCTTCCTCGGGTTCAGACAGACACACCAGGTGGGCGGAGTTAGGCAGATAGGCACGCCCACCGAGGAGTCTAGCTGGCCTGAGGCAAAAACCAGCTCAGACAGGTCCAGGCAGAGGAAGAGAGAGGAGGTCTGCAGAGAGGCAGACGCAGACTGGGGCCTAGGTTGGAGCCTAGGTCCCTCGTGTAGCCAGTGAGGCAGACGGTAGTGGCCGTCTGCGGGTGCCGGGAAGACAGTCTTGGTGGAACCGTAGGTAGCAGGGGCTGGGCGGTGGCCCACCGGTACTGAACCGGGGAGCCAGCTGGAAACCGGAGCGCAGGAGGAGCATACACGAAGGTACAGGAAAGGACTTACACTACCAAACTGGGTCAGGGGAAAAACACCACAGCCACCTGTGGGACCCGTCCATCCAGCCGTTTGTTTGACCAGAGACTCCGTGTAAATTACTGGCTGAGTCAGTACCACCGTGCCGTGCGGCACAGCGCTACCCCCGCGACCCTGCACCTCACCAGGCCCCGTAACCCGCCTGCCATCCCTTACCCTCACCGGGGCCCCGGGACAACCAACACCCCTACCCACGGAGGGGAGAACCAACATCCAAGCTGCTCCCTGTCATCGCTCCCGTGATCCCCGTCCAGAGCAGCGGTGGTGTCACAACCTCACCACAACCGTGGGTGACGTCACGGACAATATCCCTAAAACAAACCACCCCCTTTCACTCACGGGCGAGGAACGCCGCTCGAGTCCCCGGGATCCGGCCCGTCGCTCGAGCCACCGAGCAGCAGCAGCCGGACCCAAGCAATGGGTGAGTGCAGCGTCCCCTCCTCCGCCCGCGACAACTTGGCGTCACGAACAGGATCTTACCGCTCTGCCGTCTGGTAGAGGTGCGCTTTGTGACCGCCGGAGGTGTCCGGCCGAAAATTTTGAGAAGCCGCCATTTTGGGCGCAAAAAGTCCCCGCTCGAGCGTCTTCCCGAGTAGTGGAGGCGCGAAGGCCGAAGCCCCGCCCCGATAGAGGAGGAGCCGGAAAAAGACTAAGGGGGACGGATGGCGTCTGGCCGCATGTGAGCCGCGGCTGTGGAAGCAGTGACGCCAGGACTCTGCCAGTATTTGGTTCCTGGAGCACCGCTGCACGAGATGTCCCGTCCGTCCGGCACCGCTGAAACCTCAGTGCCCGCGGCCAATGCCCCGACTGACCCGTTACCCCTGTCACCGGTAGTGGAGCTCGCAGCGTCTGTTAGGGAGGGCCCAGACCTGAGGTCCCCAGGCCTTACCTTTGTCACCGCCCTGCCACCGGTCCCGGCTTCCATCCCGGCCGCACCGCTGATGACGACAGCCCCGGCAGTCCGCCCGGCCGCGACGGAGATGACAACGGCTCCGGCAGTCCGCCCGTCCGCAACGGCATCAAAGTACCTGTCCCGTTAACAAATCTGGGCCCGTTCCTGGACTGGGGTCAAGGGGTGCTGCCCACTTCTTAGGGGCAGCATCAGGGCCAGGTTGTTTGGGTGGGTGACTGAAGGACCAGTTCCGTTGCTATTATTAAAAGTGTTTTATTGCTGTTGCAATGGTTGAAGTGATATGCCTCCCGTAAGGGAAGTTGTATGAAAAAAAATGCATGTGTGAAAATGTTTAAAAAAAAAAAAAATGTTTTATTCTTTTTCAGTTTGTGAAAAATAAAACTGGTGATGGACGGGCAGCCCGCGGACGGTCTGCATTTTACTAAGGGGGAATGTGGCGCCCTGGACAAGCCAGGGGCCACAGGTAACAACACACACACACCCCCACCCCCAGCAGTTCACAACAGTCATCCCCAGTGAGACCTGATTTCTTCCTCGGGTTCAGACAGACACACCAGGTGGGCGGAGTTAGGCAGATAGGGACGCCCACCGAGGAGTCTAGCTGGCCTGAGGCAAAAACCAGCTCAGACAAGTCCAGGCAGAGGAAGAGAGAGGAGGTCTGCAGAGAGGCAGACGCAGACTGGGGCCTAGGTCGGAGCCTAGGTCCCTCGTGTAGCCAGTGAGGCAGACGGTAGTGGCCGTCTGCGGGTGCCGGGAAGACAGTCTTGGTGGAACCGTAGGTAGCCGGGGCTGGGCGGTGGCCCACCGGTACTGAACCGGGGAGTCAGCTGGAAACCGGAGCGCAGGAGGAGCGTACACGAAGGTGCAGGAAAGGACTTACACTACCAAACTGGGTCAGGGGAAAAACACCGCAGCCGCCTGTGGGACCCGTCCATCCAGCCGTTTGTTTGACCAGAGACTCCGTGTAAATTACTGGTCGAGTGAGTACCACCGTGCCGTGCGGCACAGCGCTGCCCCCGCGACCCTGCACCTCACCAGGCCCCGTAACCCGCCTGCCATCCCTAACCCTCACCGGGGCCCTGGGACAACCAACCCCCCTACCCACGGAGGGGAGAACCAACATCCAAGCTGCTCCCTGTCATTGCTCCCGGGATCCCCGTCCAGAGCAGCGGTGGTGTCACAACCTCACCACAACCGTGGGTGGCGTCACGGACAATATCCCTAAACCAAACCACCCCCTTTCACTCACGGGCGAGGAACGCCGCTCGAGTCCCCGGGTTCCGGCCCGTCGCTCGAGCCACCGAGCAGCAGCAGCCGGACCCGAGCAGTGGGTGAGCGCAGCGTCCCCTCCTCCGCCCGCGACATGGCCATCACTCAAAATTTTTACAGGGTCATCAGGCGGCTTTCACGCCAAATCATTTTAAAGTCATCCAATGGCCCTTGCTCCAAATTTTAAGATGGTTAACTGGCAGCCCCCTGTCAAAATCTTTAGAGGGTCATCAGGTGGCCCTTGCTCCAAATTTCAAGAGGGTTAATTGGTGGCTCTCACTCCAAACATCATCAGGCAGCTCCATAATTTTAGCAAGTCATCAAGCGGCCCTTGCTCAATTTTAAGAGAGTAAACAGGCGTCCCTCGCTCAAGTATTTAGAAGGTCATCATGTGACGCTCATTGTTAATATTTCTAGGGTGTGTATGATGTCCTCCTTCATAATTTTTTCAGGATGTGTATAAGGCCTACCTCTACAATTCTCTTGCATATATAGATGTATTCCCCCCATCGGTAAATGCTTTTCATCCCTTGCCATAAGTGCATTGGCGTTACCAGTCTAGTAGTCCCACTCCTTAAAAATGGGAAAAAAATGTTTTCTGAGGCCCTCCTCTGTGTCTTCCAGGGTGTATTGCTGTTATTTCCTCTATTTTTTTGCAGTCTTTGCACTTAGTGCATAGGCTTTATGAGTTTAGGAGTCCCACCACCTAATCATTTTAACAGAATGTTAAAAACCTTTATGTTTAATACAGGGTGTATCAGAGTTGTTCTTCCCTCTAATGTTTGACAGCTCATGTGTGGCACCCCTGACCTGGTCAGGCACCACAGAGTACTGCACCCATGCTGGGACAGTGCTTCCAGGTAATTCCAAAAGGCCAGAATAAGGTGTGTACATACAGACACATAGTGACCAGGTCTCCCACACCTTGAGAGGGGACCCTTGGGTAGCCTCTGAAGAGGTTAGCTTTCAATTCTCAGCAAGGGGTGTAGTGGCGGGGCTGGAAGCTAGATGCAGTGGCAGTAAGGAAGGAGGAGGAGCAAGCCAGTCTGGAGCAGTGTACAGAAGTTGCTGAAGGAAGAAGACGTACAGCCACGCTAGTCAGACCCTGCAAGTGTGGTAGCTGTTAGCGGGGGAGTACAGTGACCAGAAAGTCAGCCTGAAAGACACCTGAAGAGAGGCAGTCGAGTACGGGGATTGCTGGTGACTCGACACGCACAGGGAACAAGTCCCTAGAGCCAGACATCGATTTACTGATCTGCTAAACCTGCCGGTGAGGGGACTAGAGGTTCCTCACCAAAGATACAGAGCTCGAGCCTCAGTAGCAACGGGGGACCCATAAACAGATAGAGCCAGAAGCCATCTCACCAAGTCCATGCTGCCAGCAAACGGGCCAGAAAGGGAAGGAGAGGCAGTAGCAACTTTCCCTGGATGAATGCCACAATACTGCAAGTGAGGGGTTATCCAAAAGAAAAGAAGTGCAAGGAAAGCGAGTTAATAGCTACCCTCAGAATGGCCCGGAGGAGTTCCTGGTTCCACCTGGTATAATCTCAACATCACCCGGGTATCTCACCAACCAACTAAAAGTGAGTAAACAAGTTAAAAGACTTTCCGGACTGCGACTGAGTCATTATGCGACCTGTGGTTGTACACACATATACCCGAGCCCCTGGGGCCAGCCTCACTCTCGGGAGGACACCATCAGCCCCAGACGCTCGATAAAATGCAGTGGCGGTCACCCCTCTTCCTGACTGCGAAACTGAGAGTGGCGTCACGACTCCTATGAAAGTGAACCTGACATACCTGTTGCCAGAAGGGTCCCTACAGAGAAGTCCCCGCAGTGTCCTGCAGGCGACCGCTGCAGCGCTGTGGTGGGCGACTCACATGCACTGCATATACTTTGTGAGGTTCAGAGTCCCTGCATCATAAATTAAACAGGATACATCTGACCATGTCCCTCACACCACATGCTCAGATAAGGTAGTAAAATGCTAAAATTAAATTTACTGGTCACTACCAGTAGGTGTAGTATATTTCCACCTCTAGTATGTTATCTACTGAACTCATAAGTGACGGGGAAATACTGTGAGAGATGGCCTGGCTATTTAGGAGAGGAGGAGGCATATTTTTTCTGCTTTTAATGTTGCCTTATATACAAGTCATTATAGAGGAAAGAATTATTCCTAATAGTTTTTCCTATAAAATCCATTTTATCTTTGGCTTTGTGTGTTTTATTGTCAGTCTGTAAAAGTGGCGTAATATTCTGACAACATTGTTCGCAGCAGTGACCTGGGAGTTAGAGATGCATGCAAACATCTTCCTTATGCTGTTCCCATTGCATTTGAGCCCTGTTTCCATCCATTTCAGCGATTTTCCTGACCCCTGACCTCCGGATAGGGTCTTCTGGAAAAATGCTTGAGTTACCCTTTGAATTCCATTATACTTTGTTACTTGTGTAAGAACCTAAAGCAGAAAAATTTCTAAAATACAATACTTTATTAATAAGTCTTAAAAGGGAAAAATCCCAACATTTTCATCAATTGAAGATAAAATACAATAAACCAAAAATACAAGGGAGGGGTCTGGCCCTTAAATCGCCCTGGACTTTCCCCTTCTTTGCCGCGGAGGTTGGCACCCTAAGACCTGCGAAATTTGGCGCCCCCGCTCAACGAAGACTATCCCTCCGGGCCCTAGACTGACCCTGACGGTTATGAGGTGATAGATAGTACTATGAAGGATAATTTCAAACATTGAACCAACAATCAATTCACAAGAAATATAGTCCAAATACACTATGGCCAATATGATTAAATTGGAAACATAGTAGGGTATAATGACCCAGACAAAAACCACCCATTAATAACCTAGTGGTTCCAAACAGAAACACCCAACGCGTTTCCCCTCATCTATTTGAGGTTCTTCAGGGATGGATAAATTAGTAGTTAGTTCAAAAAAACAATCAAAACATGAAAGATGCTGGTGGTCCCACGTGACACTGCAAGTAGGCAATCCCCCACTTCCTCCCAGAAGTATCAAGTCCCAACAGAACACCGTGCTATGATCAGCACCTAGATGGCCCCAGGATGAAGGACGAAAAAACTACCACCCATCAGGGTAACAAAATTCAATCCAGGTGTCTATGCACATACAGGGACGGACTCAGGGGGATAAACAACAATTGTTCAGAATAGCAGGCATTGGCTACTTATCTTAGGCCACAGTGCACTAAAAAGAAAGGGACATTCTTCAAAGGACTCCCTGAATGTGGAGTGAGTCCAGTGCCCCACTACAGCAAAATATACGCTCCTCCATTCACCATCCTCCAGTCCAGAGGCGGCTAGAGTGCTTGAGTGTAGATTGAGGGGGCAAAGAAACGCCCACATGAATGTTAACCTATTTATGGAGCATGTCCCAAATGATCTCACCTGTGATGCAGCGGACCATTAACCCCTTCCGGTCCATTGGTAAGGGAACACGTGTACACACAGAGTGTACATGTCCGTACACAGCACTTCCGTATCTCCATGTGCCACGGTCATGTGATCGGGGGTTACCCGATGACGCGGACCCGCGCACGCGCATACTCAGTCGTCCACTCCAGAACACCATGACGAACAGATTATCGTCCCACGTGTCCCAGGCCTGTTATAATCAGGTGAAGAAGAGTCCCCACCGATGACGCTGCCCGCGCCTGCACACTGTGTGCGTCCCAAGCTGAGACGCAAACAGGCAGGTGCTCGCAGAGAGGCAAAACCGGCCCACATCACGTGTCCCGGACTATCATGGTCACGTGAGCAGAATTCCCCGATGACACTACTCGCGCCTGCGCAGTACGTGCGTTCCATCCTGAGACGCACAGGTAAGGCGTTCACTCAAGTGTGGGGCCGTCCTAAAACGTCCGGTAATGCCCCCTCTCTAAAAATATATGGAGAGAGGGAGCACAGCTATTTGGACCTAAGTATGCAGGATGATAGTGCTAGGAATGAAGACTATAAATCGACTGGAAATAATATCCAGCCATTAAGGGGGATGATATAAGGTCATGGTGAGAGCATCCATAAATAGGGTCCATATAAGATCCCATTAAAAGTAACTCTAATAAAGAATTAGATATCCGTAAAAAAATGCAAAACCTCAAATTAGGTAAATGTTTGTTACTTGTGTACCGCCCTGAGAGGGCTCGGCCGCTCCGCTGCTCGGGCCGAGCCGCTCAAGGACTGGGCTCGGATTATCGGTGGCTCGAGCACCTCCGGACCGGGCGCCACGTCACTCCGTTAAAGGGAAGCAGTGGGGGTGGTGGTGTACGGTGGGTGTCGGGTGAGCCGTGACGCCACCCACGGGTTGTGGTGACGGGATGCACCACCGCTGCGGCTGGAGTGAAGGGGGGCTCCCGGGAGCGGTGTTATGGCCGCAGCCTAGATGTTAGCCCCTCCGTGGGTAGGGGCGGTGTGTCCCGGGGCCCGGTGGGGACTGGCGACGGTGATGTCGGGGTGCAAGGTGCCGCGCTGCGGTGCAATGTCATGCCCGGATGGCACTGGTGTACTCACTATTAATTCACACTCAGAGTCACTGGTAAACCAAAGTTCGGGTTTGGTCGGGTCCCGCAGCCGGCTGCTTGTGTCCCTTGTGAGGCTGATGGTGGCCCCTTTCCCTTGCTCCTCTTGTTTTGACTTTTGGCTCCCCTGCCTGGACAGTGGTAGCCCGCTCCCCGACGTTTAGCTGCCGGAGAAGCCCTCGGTTGCCCGCAGGCGCTGGCCCGTCGAGTGTTTGGCCCTTGGCGGTGGCTCTTACCCGGTATCGGTGGGCTGTTGCCTTCTTTCGGGACTTTGGGTGAGGATGAACCCGTGAGGTCCAGACTGCAATCAGTTAATTTGCCTACACTCAGCGGTTTCCAAGCTAGGACGGGGTCTGAGTACCCGGTTTCTGGTGCTCCGGTAAACGGTTGACTCCCCGGTTCAGGTCCGGCGGGCTCCAACCCTGCCCGGTCCCTACGGTTCCGCCGGTCGTACACCGGTACTCCTGCAGGCGGCCACAACCGTCTGCCTGCCTGACGTTTCAAGGGTCCCAAGCTCCTACCTGGGTCCCTGACAGGTCTACTCCTCTACACCTCCTGCCACTGTCACTCTACAACTCCAACTCTCAACTGACTGTATTTCCTGCCTCAGGACAGTAGTCTCCTTGGTGGGCGTGCCTTTCCGCCCGACTCCGCCCACCTGGTGTGCCCTACTTGCCCTGACGTAGGCATCAGGTCTCCCTTTCGGATGACTGTTGTGTCCTCACAAGGGGTGGGGGTGTATGTGTGCTGTTGGTACCTGTGACCCCTGGGGTCCAGGGTGTCACACTTGAATCGAGCGTGTCCGAGTATCCAACCTGCTCAATTTGAATGCTGACTTGCTGAGCACTCGAGCATTTTAGTGCTTGTTCATCATTACAGTGAATCTCTAAATATATCTATACATTGTGGAACTGGTGGAAAAACAAGCTGAGAACAAGGTCTATGTTTAGTAGCTTTGCCTTTATTTTGTTTTGCTCAGAAATATGTTTAAACAGGATGTTTTAACTTTCCTTTTAAGATGGAAATGTCAGAGGTCATTTGGAAACAATCCCACGCACATCTTTTTTTTATCAACCTTTCAAGCATTTCATGCACTTATTTGTGTAGCTTAAAGATGGCAGGAGGGGTGCAGCCAAGTTACGAAAACTCAAAATTCAAGAAAATGATCCCATAAATAAGATCCAACGGCATGCTGCAGTATTTTCAAGTGATTATCAGTGTACACATGATTCTATAAGTAAAGTGCATAGATATCGTGAATTTTTCCACATAAGTACAGATGTATACATGATTTTATGAACATTGTAAATAGGCTGCATATGGAAGCTTTATTCCTCTACAAAATACAAAAGATAATAAATTACAGTAATCTCATAAGGCTGCTTTCACACATCCGGTTTTTGCTATGTGGCACAATCCGGCACTTTGCAGGAAAACCGCAACCGTTTCTTTTTGCGTTTTTCCTGCATAGACTTTAATTAGTGCCGCATTGTGCCTCATGGCCTTGCCATCCTTATGGATGCCGGATTCGGCGTGATGCGGCAAACACCGCATCCGGCCGCCGCATGCGGTTTTTGCCACTGCGCATGCTCAGTAGCATGCCGCAAGCAGCAAAAACCGGACGGGCCGCATGTAAAAAAACGTATGCAAAGGATGCGGTGTTTTCACCGCATCCGTTGCATAGGTTTCACAGCCGGATTGAGCCGCACAGCTCAAACCGGATGTGTGAAAGCAGCCTAATTGGAGTAAAGTGCTTAGTACAAAGTAATCCACTGTCAGAGGAGTACACTGCAAACTATACGCAGAAAAATCCCTTGAGAGTAGCAGCCACTGGATTGTGGTAGTAAAGCATGCTCATCAGTAGTAATATATGTCCAGTAACAGGCCATCGATATGGGAGAAGATTTTGAAAAAAACATCATAACATAAGAAAAACTTTTCTTATTATGCAGCATCTTTACCAGGGGACTCCTGATTAGAGATGAGCCACCCCCCTAGCGTTCGAGTTTGGTTCGTCGAACGGAGGCTCAGTTCGATGAACCGTTTGACGAACCATTCAAACCCCATTGAAAACAATGGGAGGCAAACACAAACACATAAAAACACATTATACATGTACACATACAGTTAATAAACATTGCCATAACACTTACAGGTCCCCGCGACGCGTCCTGCACTCTGTCTCCCGCCGCTTTTCCTTCCGATAATCACTGCGTCCTCCCGGTAACCAGCACTGATGATAGGACCTATCGTGTCGTTATAATAGCATGTGACCAGTCACGTGTCTATTATCTCATTGGCTACAGACTGGTCACATGGCTAGACGTCATGCAAGTCCTGTCACTGCATCTCTCCGGTACGCGGTGATCGTTCCAGCATCTCCATGTACCAGCGAAATGCTCTGGCACATGGTCGGCTTCCCCGTTCCTGCATGTGGGTGCTCTTTACAGAGTCAGCCCACATGAAAGGACTAGATGCCACAGCCGGTGAATTACGGCACCGGGAATCACATGATCGGAGCACCGTTGCTATGGTAACCTGCCTGTCAGCGGGGAGGTCACCGCTTACAGCCCGCAGCCTCTGCTCACTCACTGAGGGATTAGACTGCACGGGGAGCAGCAGCGTCTTCCTCCCATGCAGTGCTGTCTGATGTAGCAGAGCTGCATGGGTTGAAGGAGAAAGAAGACAGAAGAGCAGGATCATGGAGGGATGAGAGGGAGTAATAAACATGGAGTCTCTAAGTGTGTCTGTGTATTTATTTCTATTAAAGTATTTTTTCTCTTTGTGGTGTCTTTTTTTTTAACCCTTTATAGGAGATTCTTAATGGCCAGGTCAAACTTGCCTGACATTAAGAATCTCTGGCTTAATACTAGCTAGTAAAACAAAGCTAATATTAACTCATTATTACCCAGCAAGCCAACCGGCTTCAGGGCTGCTGGAAGAGTTGGATACAGCGCCAGATGATGGCGCTTCTATGAAAGCGCCATTTTCTGGGGCGGCTGCGTTATGCAATTCGCAGCAGAGGTGCCCAGAAAGCTCGGGCTAACCTGTGCTGCGGATTCCAATCCCCAGCTGCCTAGTTGTACCTGGCTGGACACAAAAATGGTGTGAAGCCTATGTCGATTTTTTTTTTTTAATTATTTAATGAAATTCATGAAATAATTAAAAAAAGGGCTTCCCTATTTTTTAATTCCCAGCCGGGTACAAATAGGCAGCTGTGGGTTGGGGGCAGCCGTACCTGCCTGCTGCAGAACTTCAAGGCTCAGCATACTCTATCCAGGATTGTATGCAGAAATGTTTTGCCCACCAAAAAAATTACATGGACTTCGCCATGTTTTTGTATGCTAGCCAGGTACAGCAGGCAGCTATGGGCTGCCCCGAACACCCAGATGCCTATATGTACCCGGCTGGGAACCAAAAATATAGGTAAGCCCTTTTTTTTAATTATTTCATGAATTTCATGAAATAATTTTTAATAAAAATGATGTGGGCTTCGCCCAATTTTTGTGTCCAGCCAGGCACAACTAGGCAGCTGGGGATTGGAATCCGCAGCTCAGGGTGCCCAAGCTTTCTGGCAACCCATGCTTGCAGTCCGCAGCCGCCCCAGAAAATGGCACTTTCATAGAAGCGCCATCTTCTGGCGCTGTATTAAACTCTCCCAGCTGCCCTGGTGACGGGTGGTTCGCTGGGTAAAAATGGGGTTAGGGCTAGCTGTATATTATCAACTGGCCCTAAGCCCAAAATTCATGGTGTCACGACAATATTAGACATGGTCACCATGAATTTCTAGTACAGATAAAAAAAAACACAACACACAGAAAAATATTTTTATTAGAAATAAAACACAACACAATTAGTGACTCCATCTTTATTGAAATAAAGAACCCCCCTCCGCAGTAATCTTGGGTCAAGGGTCCCGCGCCTTTCAATCCGGATCCAATATCATCTGATCGGTTTGCTGGAAGGCAAAGCGATCAGATGTGTCAGGTTCAAGGGTCTGAATCACATGACACAGCAGCTGATAAGTTATAAACGGCTTTTATACAATCAGCTGATGCATCAGTGCAAAAAAACCCAAAAAACTACACACTTCAGTGCAGACTCCTGTCTGACAGCATCAGCTGATAGTTTAGCCGGCCAGGCGGTAAAAAGCCGGCCTCACCGCTCGACTTATAGTGTCAGCTGATTGCGTCAGGTGACCGCATCAGCTGATCATCGCCAGGTCTGAGAGAGAGAAAAGAGAGAGAGAAAAGAAAGAGAGAAAAGAGAGAGAAAAGAGAAGAGAGAGAGGGAAGAGAGAGAGGAGAGAGACTGAGAAAAAGAGAGACTGAGAGAGAGAAAGAGAGACAGAGAGAGAAAGAGAGAGAAAGCGAGAGAGAAAGAGAAAGAGAGAGGAGAGACTGAGAAAAAGAGAGAGAAAAAGAGAGGGGGGGAGAGAGAGAGGGGGAGAGAAGAGAGGGGGAGAGAGAGATAAAGAGAGAGAGAGAGAGAGAAAGGGAGATGGAGAGGAAGAAAAAGAGAGGAGGGAGAGGAGAGAGAGAGAGAAGAGAGAGAAGAGATAGAGGTGAGAGCAATGCAGTCTCATTCCGTGAACTGCTCCGATTTTAGAGGTGTGTCCCGCGGCTCACAGCTGATGTCCGGCTCCTCACCTCAGTGCATAATTAAATTTAATTATAATTATAAATAAATAATAATTATAATTTAAGATTAAAAATAAATTAAAATTTTTACCGGGACAGCCGGGACTTGAACTCGTGAACTAATGCTTAAACAGGAGCTCTACCCATTGAGCCACTGGCTCTAATGAGAAACATAGGCAGATTTGGTAATCTTGATGTCTACATTGCAGAGTGAAGTCTGGTGACAGCGAGGCTTACTTCAGGTGCTACGTGGAGAGGACACAGATCGCTCCCTGTCATCTTCATGTAGCAGCGCTGACAGTGTCGTGTGGATTACTTCGGACCTGGTTTTTTGTTTGGGGATTAATAAAAAGGTAAATGAGGTGATTTTTGTCTTTTTCCAAATAAAGGATTTTTCGTTGTGTGTGTTTCTTTACTTTCACTTACAGTTTAATCATGGAAGGTATCTCGGGAAGACGCCTGTCATGATTAACTCCTTATTACCCAGATTGCCACCGCACCAGGGCAATTCGGGATGAGCTGGGTAGAGTCCCGGGACTGCCACATCTAATGGATGCGGCAATTCTGGGCGGCTGCCTGCTGATATTGTTAGGGTGGTGGGCTCCCCATAATGTGGTGCTCTCCATCCTGACAATACCAGCCTCCAGCAGTGTGGCTTTATCCTGGCTGGTATCAAATATGGGGGGAACTACTTGTGAGTAAAAGACCTGGAACAGCAGCGCCTGCCTCTGCCTCACATTTGCCGTCGCCCAGTGCTGTGGCGCCAACGGGAACTACCACCACCCCGTCCGTCCTCCATCATCCACCCCAGGGTAACCCCGCTTCGCCTGTGGGGAGCGACACCATCCCGGCTGCAACCATTACCATCAGCCCCGGAGAGCAGTACCCGCAGCAGCGAACCATCCCTGTCCGCGGACTACAGGTAGCGTTACGTCCTAAAAAGACTTTCCTCCCCATCACTACCACCCCCGTCCTCCATCTATCCTCCCATCCACCTCCATCCTTCCCCTCTTGTACGTCTCGGGGTCACGAAACTGGGCAAGCCAGCCCGTGACGCCGCCGGAGATCTGCACCCCTGGCCCGGCGACGTGTCTGGTGAAAACCCCTCCACCCGGGGTGTTACAAATACACAGAGGGCCAAAGTTAAAAACTTGGACAGAATTATAGGTCAACCTAGTTGCAGGCCTCACATAGTACTCAATACAGAATAATAGGCCCCACGTAGCCCTCTGTACAGAATAATGGACCCCAAATAGTCCTCCATATAGAATAATGGGTTCCACATAGTCCTTCATACAGAATAATGGGTGCCACATAGTCCTCCATACAGAATAATAGGCCCCACATAACCCATCTGTGATGCCCTGGCAAAACCAGGTAGTCACAAATAGGCCTCCGCATTACACCGTTCCCTCACTAGGAAACATACAGCCAACCAGAAAACCCTAGTCACCCTCCTTAGGGAAAGACAGACACACCAGTGGGCATGGCCAGGCGGTTGGGACACGCCCACCGAGGGGTCTAGACAGCCCGGGGCGGGAAAACAAGCAGTCTAGTCAAGTCTAGTTAAGCTAAGAGTGGAGTCTGGAGAGGAGTGTGGGCTGGAGCTAATTGTAGCTCCAGCAGGAAAGCCCTGGTGCCATTGGCTAGGAGGCAGATGCTGGTCTCCGTCAGCAGGAGACGGGAAGACGGCTCGGCAGAACCGAGGTGGACCGGGACAGAGTTGTAGCCCGCCGGTACCGACACGGGGAACCAACCCGGAAACCGTAGCACAAAGGGGGGTACTCGGACCCTGAAGCCAGAAACCGTAACCAAGCGGACTGGTTAATTCACTGATTGAGGCCAGGTCCTGTCCCACCCAAAGTCCCTCATAGAAGACAACAGTCCACCGATAGGGATAAGAGGTCACCGCCAGGGCCCATAGATCCCACGGGCCAGCATCTGCGGGCACGGCTCCTTAGGCCACATCCAACCGGGAGCGGACTCCTGAGTTTCACACTAGGAAAGTCCACCTTACACAAACAGTGCAGAGGAAAAAGATAGAGACCACCAGCCGGGTGGGGGACCCGAATGCAACCGGCCGCGGCACCGGCCACCATCACCTTGGTTTACCAGAGACTTGTGTGATTTAATAACAGTGAGTACACCAACACTCCCTGCGGTCGCTTTCCCCTGCACCGAGCCACCGGGTCCTGGGGCCACCATCCCTGCCCACGGAGGGGTTAACAACTTGCTGCACAACATCTCCCCCGGGTGCCCCATAACAGCAGTGGTGGTGTCCCACCTCACCACACACCGTGGGTGGCGTCACAAACTCACTACGGCCTAGCCCGTACATCTACATCCCCCCATTTATTCGGCGTGTCCGCAAAACCCCCGGGTCCGGAGACCCTCGAGCCACCACCACTGAAGGCGTGGACCCGAGCAGCGCCGGCTGCTGGCACGGGGGCAGCACACATCCCCACAGAATAATGGGCCCCACATAGTACTCCGTACAGAATAATGGGCCCCAAATAGTCCTCCATACAAAACAATGGGGACCACATAGCCCGCCATACAAAATAATGGTCCCCATATAGTCCTCCATACAGAATAATGGGCCCCACATAATATTCATACAGAATAATAGGCCCCAAATATTCCTCCTTATAGAATAATGGGCCCCACATAGTCCTCCATATAGAATAATGGGCCCCACATAGTCCTCCATACAGAATAATGGGCACCACATAGTCCTCCATACGGAATGATGGACCCTACATAGTCTTCAATATAGAATAATGGGCACCACATAGTCTTCCATACAGATTATTAGGCACCACATAGTCCTTCATACAGCATAATGGGTGCCTTGCATCGCGGGCCAAATAAAATCAGTCTACGGGACAGAATTTGACAGATGTGGTCTAAATGCATGAAATATCAAAAATTATATGATTAAGAGTTACTTTTACAGCCAGTCTCCAAAAGACTTTTGTTGTTAGATTATGAACAAAACTGACATTAAACGCACCCCCGCTGATCTAGAGAACAGATCTCTGAAGAGCCACATTTGAAAAGAGTGATGGCTCCCATTGCAGAATTAATCACCCGTGGGACTGCTGGAGATGGCTGTGTGCAAATGGAATAAATCTTCCATTTATTTTTTAACGCTGGCATCTAATCCAGATATCCAGCAGTGCCCTCAGTGTGTTTTTACCATAACATAGTACCACTGGCTCTACTAGTGCACCAGACATTAAATGTCTGAGTAGGGATCCCGCACTTATGCTTTCCTCCATTATTTAGAAGAATTTGGAGCAAAAACATTTGAAAAAAACGCAAATTATGAATTGGGGCCTAAGGCAGTATCTTCTGGTTGTGACTGTCAGTTTGCTACATACAATATATTTACAATGGCAGACACATTACTTTATATTTTCGTAAGAAATGTTGAAGCAAATCCTGTAACATGCAGTTTCTTATGCATTTAAAGGGAATCTGTTACTAGGATTTTCCATTATGTGCTGCGGCCACCACCAGTGAGCACTTAAATACAGCATTCCAGAATACTGTATAAAAGAGCCCAGGCAGCTCTGTATAATATAGAAAAGATCTATATTATACTCATATAGGGGGCAGTCTGGTCCAATGTGTGTTGCTGCTCTCCGGTCTGGAGCCTTGTCCATCTTGCGCGATCGCTATTGTGGCGCCCCTGAGGCTTCCGTCGCCACAGGTCATTGCACCCCATCCAGCGGTGTGATGCCCCATTCTGGGAGAGGAAGAGAGTGAACTCCGGTCCCCTGGTAAATCCACACTACACCCATTGCTAGGAACACACTGGGACCAGGGAAAGTGGCAGACAACCCTCCCATGCTGCATGCTGGGAGGGGTCGTAAGACCCATCCCTGCTCCTATAGGGTAGAACAGGGCAATGGGGGAGGTGGGAGGAGCCATCTGAGAGCAGATAGAGGAAGGAAGGTCAAGTTAGTTGCAGTCTACCTCAGGGAGTGAGAGAGTGAGGAGCCAGCATGTAGTCGAAGTTGGAGAGAGAGTGGTGAAGGAGGAGGAGAAGAGAAAGGAAAAGAGCTCCAAGTCAGTCAGGAGCTGAGAAACAGAAAGAGACGCTTCCTGGTAAAGATCCTGGGACTCATAGGGTCCAGGTGACACCACGCAGAGAACAGAAGGAGTCGCAGGGCCACGGGTAGTCTGTAGAGCTGCCCAGGGTAGTTTAGAGCTGCGGTGGCCTGTTCCACAAGAACATCGGTGGAGGGATCAAGCTGCAACAGGGGACGGTCCCTAGAAACCGGAGGAGTGCAAAATCATCTCCAAACAGTAAAAACCGAGGCCCAGGGAATGTTGTAAACTCCCCGGGCCAGAGCCCATAGCAGAACTTCCAGAAAAGGGGTAATCAGCCGACAGGTGACCCCCCAGCCTGGAGGCTGTTGTGGAGGCCAAGCCAGGTTCAACCTACCAAGGCAAGGCTAAGGAAGACAGCAGAAGATAGAGACACTTAGGTGAAGGGTACCGGCTTTTACTCTCAGAATCACCCAGAAACGGCGGAGGTCCCTGACAGTGGTCCCAGCAGTCCAAGGGTCCCTGCAGGACTGTGACAAGAATTGTGAGTAAAGAACTTGAAACTGCACCCTTGAAGTTGCCTCTGTTATTTCATCTGCATAGACACTCACAAGCACCAACTGTGCCCCGGTGCATTGCTCCACCTGTGGGGAATAGTACTACCTTTGCTGCCATATCATCCCCCGGAGGCCTCATACAGCAGCGGCGGCCTATTAGCCGCATACCACAGGTGGCGTCATGAACACAAACTTTATTCATCAAGCCACATATTCTACTGACACCCACCAGGGCCACGGAGCCGGGCCCCGCCACCACTGACTACCTCCGGACTAGTCCGGCCCGGCACCGGGTGTCCCATTGCCCTGGGGTGGGTGAGTCACTATCCTCCTGCCCAGCTCGTGTGCATGATGCATTCTGCGCCATTCACATAGAGATCTCCATTGCGCTCCTGCATATGTGTACTTTGATCTGCCCAGCTGAGAGCAGAGCAAAGTACTGTAATGCACAGGCGTGATAAAAAGTCAAAGACCGCCTGCGCATGCGCACTACAGTACTCTGTCCTCAGCTGGGAAGATCAAAGTGTGCAGGAGTGCAATGGAGGCCTCTCTGTGAATGGCACAAGATGCGTCATGCATACGGGGCTGGGCAGGAGGACAGCGATTGCTCTAGATGGAGGAGGCACCGGACCGACAGCAGTGACACCCATTGGGCCAGACAACCCCCTAGGTGTGTATAATGAAGGTGTTTTTATGTTATACAGAGAGGCCTGGGCTCTTAGATACAGTACTAGCTGTAACACCCGGCTTCGCCCGGGTTAATAATTGCTGTTAACAAAATAGAATGTATTAACAAAAATGTATTCTGCACACGAAACCACAAAACAAATAGATATAAATGTAATTGTAATGTCTGTCTCCCCCTCTGTTTATATCTCTCTGTCTCTCTCTCTCTCTATCTCTTTGTCTGTCTCTTTCCCTGTCTGTCTCTGACTGTATCTGTCTCTTTCTCTGTCTGTCTCAATCTCTTTCCCTGTCTGTCTATCTATCTCTGTCACTTTCCCTGTCTGTCTCTTTCCCTGTCTGTCTCTTTCCCTCTCCTTTCCCTCTCTTTCCCTGTCTGTCTATCTATCTCTGTCACTTTCCCTGTCTGTCTCTTTCCCTGTCTGTCTCTTTCCCTCTTTCCCTCTGTCTCTTTCCCTGTCTGTCTCTTTCCCTCTTTCCCTCTGTCTCTTTCCCTGTGTCTGTCTCTTTGTCTGTCTCTTTACCTGTCTGTCTCTTTCCCTCTCTTTCCCTGTCTGTCTGTTTCCCTGTGTCTATCTCTGTCTCTTTGTCCGTGTCTGTCTCTTTACCTGTCTGTGTCTGTCTCTTAACCTGTCTCTCCCTTTCCCTCTCTTTCCCTGTCTGTCTGTTTCCCTGTGTCTATCTCTGTCTCTTTGTCTGTGTCTGTCTCTTTACCTGTCTGTGTCTGTCTCTTAACCTGTCTCTCTCTTTCCCTCTCTTTCCCTGTCTGTCTCTTTCCCTGTCAGTCTGTCTCTTTGTCTGTGTCTGTCTCTTACCCTGTCTATGTCTGCCTCTTTCCCTGTCTGTGTCTGTCTCTTTCCCTGGCTGCATTGTGACACGCCATCATTCCATATAAGGGCGTGTCTGCGCATTCTTCTGAAGTTCTGGCTGCACTGTGGCTCCCAGCTCCATTCGCTTTAATGGAGGCAGGTTTTTTGGCGAATAACTTTAAAGCGCGGGGTTAAAATTTCCCCTCAAAACATAGCCTATGACGCTCTCGGGGTCCAGATGTGTGAGTTTGCAAAATGTTGTGGCTCTAGCTGCGACGGTGCAGATGCCAATCCCGGACATACACACACACACACACACACACACACACACACACACACATTCAGCTTTATATATTAGATTCTGGAATGAGGTATATAAGGCCTCACTGGTGGTGGTCGCAGATCATAAAGGAAAAACCTAGTCACAGGTTCCCTTTAAGAAATAAAACCTAAATATTCATTATTACATATTCTAGAACACCACAATATCATGAAATATCTGCATGATAGAAGCTGAGGGTGTGCATATGGATTTTGCTGTATTGTGAATATATAATGATATTGTTACTGAGCCCGAACTGTTTGTTTCAGCACAGGAAGTTCTCAAGTTTATGAATAGTGAACTTGGAATCAACTTACTTGTTTTTATCTGATTTTATGCACATAACACATAAAGCTACACAGTACAACCGCTGCCAGTGACAGCCACAATTTTTCCACTGTATTTTCCAAATTAAATACAGGGGTATTGTAGATTTCCTGTTTTGGATACTGTTAAAAATCAATTCAAGTGAATACTATTCTAGCACACAGGGCCCTTCCTGTACTTCCATATACTCCAATTTTATACATAGTCACACACACATTTTTTTCCATATGGAGTTAAGCAGATTTGAAGCACTTTTCATGGCAATTCTATCCAATTTTATGGTGGCATATTTTTTTAACGTATTTCATCATATGTTCAGGAATATTAGAAGTTACACCCTGTAAGACAAGAATTTGGGACACACTTCCTAATCAGTTTTTCCATTAAGTTCCATTGACACAAATGTATAAATGTAAGCATTAAGCCGTGCTGTCTGACTTTACCGACATTTGTAAAATAATGGACCTCACTGATACCAGCGCAGTCCCTTAATAGGAGCAATCGTCGTACGCAGGTCATAAAAGTTTTTAGCTCCTAATTATTCTAAGGTCTCCAGGATTTTTTTGTGTATGCTATCTGTAAATAGGACATGGTTCCCCTCTCCTCCAGCTGGATATTTCATTTCATTTTTGTAACTTGTTGTGGCAGGGTGTCCATGCAATCGGGCCTCGGTCCTTCTCTGCCCCATCTACATTGACATCCTGTCACAAGTGTGTTGTATGTGTTGTATGAGGGGCTGCTGATAAGTCTTTTCTTTGTGATTTTTTTTTTGTTTCTATGGTAACAAATGTTACATCACATGAAAGCCTTGTGTGTTTAATATATATTTTCAAAATTTTGTGTTTGTTGCTTAGGGCAGCAGTGTTCTACGCACGCGGAAAATCAAAATGGCGGAGTCTAATGTGATATTCACAGCAACTGAGAGCAGAGGAGGGATAAAATTCTTATTTCTGCAAGGAAAGTCCACGAATAATATTCATGGTGATATGTCGCAGACATTGGGGGATCAATGCCCTTCATATTCCACAGTTAATAACTGGGTTGTCAAATTTAAAATGGGCCATTTCAGCACCAATGATGAGAAACGTCCTGATATGGTTGTTGTTCCGGAGATCGTCGATGCTGTGCACAACCTCATACTGACAAATCAACAAATTTCAGCTAAAGCAATAGCAGACATCATGGGGAATTCCCGTGAACTTGTCTGTGTCATTATCCATGAACATTTGGACATGAGGAAGCTTCTGCAAAGTGGGTTCCCAAATGTTTGACAACAGATCAGAGAAGCATGCGAGTGAAAACTTCCCGATCCATTTGTCAGCGTTTACGGACTGATAAGAACTTCCTGGATCGACTGGTCACTATGGATGAGACCTGGATTTATTTGTATGACCCTGAAAACAAGGAGCAGTCAAAAGAGTGCAGGCACAGTGGTTCTCCTCATCTAAAGAAGTTTAGGGTGCAAAAATCAGCCATTAAGGTGATGTCGTGTGTGTTCTGGGATAAGGAGGGCGTGCTGCTAGTGGACTACCTTCAAAAGGGTTCCACTATCAATGCAAGGTATTACTTTGAACTTTTGGACCAATTGAAGGCAGTTATGAAGGCCAAAAGGCGCGGCAAGCTGTCCAAAGGAATCTTGTTCCTGCCAGCCAATGCCTCCGCTCACACTGCACAAGCGACCACGGCAAAACTGGCAGAGCTGGGCTTCCAGCTGGTTGACCACCCACCTTATTCACCAGGTCTAGCTCCCTCAACTATTATCTGTTATCTGAAAAAACACCACCATGACTGCTACAGATGCCTGGTTTGAGGCACAACTGAAAGCCTTCTTTTTGCTAGACTTACAGAACTTGGAATACAGATGTAAGAAGTGTGTTGACAAGAGTGGAGAGTTTGTGGAATAAATGTAAAGTTTCATCATCCTATCTTGTTCCTTTCTGGGAAAAACCAAAGACTTATCAGCAGCCCCTTGTGTCTGCATTTTAACTCAGGGGAATCTTGGATCAGGAGGTCTCAACACTTAATTCATCTTAATTCCTCTGTGGAGTCTACAAAGTATTGGACTGGATTTACTTTCATTTGATGCTGACGTATTTAAGAACGTTTCCATTCTGGCTGAGATTACTCATAGCCTTAATCACAGCTGCATCATCTAATCATCACTCCCTTCCACTATATTTACCCACTCATGGCTTCACTCCATGCTGGTGATAGATCTTCTATACTGATCACTTTGAAGGAGCCTGTCTCTAAAGAAGCTGAGGTGTTTGTTTCTGTGGCAGCTGAGTAGTCTTCTGCTGAAGAAACTGTGGAGTGCTATTTGTTGTGTCGTTCGCTACCTGTTTTGTCTTTCCTTCCTTGTGTTGTTTTATTTCAATAGTGAGACTAGTATCTTGCTGGCCTACACCCTAGTCAGGGTAAGTTCAGGACCAGCAAGGGCCAAGGTACGTGATGGTGCACGCGGGGCAAGGACCCATCTGGGGATGTTAGGGAGTGCAGGGATCATCCTCAGTTGAGTGTTAGGAGTTCACCTCCTCCCTTCCATTTACTTATCGTCAGGACCTTCCAGTACATCTTCTCTGGTTTTCCCTTTGTGTTGCGCCACTCATTGTGTGTCCTCTCGTACCCGGCGTGAGACTTCATTTGACATAAGGTGACATCTTAATATTAGAGAATTAGGTACTATTCCGATTGGGGTACACCTTGTGGGAGGCCTTTATGCTTTATGTTTTAATCATAATCAGTGTGTACTCTATGATATTTCTGTGCACCATTGCTTTTCACTTATTCTTTACGGCAGGCTATATGCTTGTATTGTTTCTATCTTAGGTTTTGACACCTGTGAGACTTTTTATTTAAACGTGGAAGAAACCTGAGCAATTCAGCAACGAAGTAGAGACCATGGAACATTATAGATCGGGGTCACAGAGGGCTGAGGAGCAGAGGGCAGAAAAGTCATTAACTCTCAGCTGACTCCATAACTGCAGATAAACCTCCTCTGGTGTTAATTTCAGCACAAACACTGTGTCCCTGCCAAAAGGTTTAAAAACTGTACACTGCGCATATCTGGCAGTCCACACAGACACAACAATACTTTGCTGTTTTATCTAGCTGTATGGGTGAGCTTTCCTGACCAATTTGATGTATCTATAACTGGCACTCGCTTTCCCAGAACATACCGTAATTATTTGACATTAGACAAATAGCAGTGTGAAAGAAGAGCGTGATGAGTCCATTTTCATACATATAGGCTTTTATGTTTGTGAAAGGAAAGTTTACACTTATTAATTATTTTTTTTTTATTTTTCTGCTTTTTTCTTTTTGCATACAAGTTTTCTTTTACACTGAATGTTGCAGGTTATTGTATTTTGAAAATCCCTTATAATATTGTCAATTCAAACAAATGTGTATGTAATGGGTTGAATTTCCTCCGTTTTTTTTTTTTTTTTTTTTTTTTTTTTATTAAAGTGTGATTACTTCTGTCCGGTTGTTGTGATGCCATTTTACTGGTGATGAATTGAAAGTGCATGAAGTTGTCATCATGCAAAACCTTAATTTTCACCAAAATGCTTTTGAATACAGGTCTGGTCATTTAATTAAAGAAAACTGAATGCCAAAAGTTTTGTATATACTATTTATTGATCACAACATAGAGTAATTAATTGTTTACAATACTATAACTTAGTACTTTGTAGCATAACCTCTTGCTTTAATTATGGCACCACACCAGTAGGGCATTGAAGCCACTCAGGTATACAAGACATACCCAAGACATGTGCATTTAAGACATGTGCAAACAATTCATCTATATTGCTATGGGTGCTTATAGGGTGTAAATCAGGTGATTGGCTCGGCTATTGCAACAGGCAAACATTTTTTCTAACCACTTTTTGATAAATTGGATGTGTGCTTCAGATTATTGTCTTGCTGGAATTTGAAGCCCCTGTCTACTTTGGTACAAGTATATAATGGCAGATGAAGAAAAGCAGCCTCAAACCATGACATTACCACCACCATGTTTCTCTGTAGGTGTTTGGTGCCTTACATCATTACGTTTTCCAACAGGGCGGTATATATAATGCTGCCATCACTACCAAACATATTGAACTTGGATTCATCCGACCACTACACCTTAGACTAATCTGTCTCTTTCCGTTGGCTGTTTTCTTCTGCAAACTCAAGTTGGATCTTCCAGTTTTTTACAGAGATGAAAGGCTTTGAAGAGATGAAAGAATATAGCAGGAGGCACCTATACTGGGGGGGAGGACAAAAACAAAGACAGATTGAAAACCTACCCTCTATTGACTTAAGCGGGTGTCACACACAGCGACAACGACGTCGCTGCTACGTCACCATTTTCTGTGACGTTGCAGCGACGTCCCGTCGCTGTTGCTGTGTGTGACATCCAGCAACGACCTGGCCCCTGCTATGAGGTCGACGGTCGTTGCTGAATGTCCAGCTTCATTTTTTGGTCGTCACTCTCCCGCTGTGACACACACATCGCTGTGTGTGACAGCGAGAGAGCGACGAAATGAAGCGAGCAGGGAGCAGGAGCCGGCGTCTGGCAGCTGCGGTAAGCTGTAACCAGCGTAAACATCGGGTAACCAAGGGAAGCCCTTTCCCTGGTTACCCGATATTTACCTTCGTTACCAGCCTCCGCCCTTGCTGCCAGTGCCGGCTACTGCTCTGTGCACATGTGGCTACAGTACACATCGGGTAATTAACCCGATGTATACTGTAGCAAGGAGAGCAAGGAGCCAGCGCTAAGCAGTGTGCGCGGCTCCCTGCTCTCTGCACTGTGACATGTAGCTGCAGTACACATCGGGTTAATTAACCCGATGTGTACTGTACCTAGGAGAGCAAGGAGCCAGCGCTAAGCGCGGCTCCCTGCTCTCTGCACATGTAGCACAGCGACGTTATGATCGCTGCTTCGGCTGCTGTGTTTGACAGCTAAGCAGCGATCATAACAGCGACTTACAAGGTCGCTGTTACGTCACAGAAAATGGTGACGTAACAGCGACGTCGTTGTCGCTGTCGCTTAGTGTGAACCCAGCTTTACTTTCACATTACCTTTAAGATGAGGCTCTACAGCCAGGTATTGTGTGTTTTGGGAACATATCATTTATCTGCAGACAATGCCTTGTTTATATACTTATTGTGCATTCTATTTTCAGTGCCCTGATACTTCAATGGGTCAATACACTTCAGATAGTGTAATAGGGTGTCCAGTACCCTACCGCCCCCAGGCTGATGTGGTGACCAAGAGTACTACAACTGTTAATGTTTGTGATTAATGTACTGTATTTTTCTGAGGTGTTTTCCTGCACTGTAGTTGATGCATGAGTTCTCCTGTGTAATGTATCTGTCTCTGCCATTAGGTGTCACTAGGTTCCCTAGTGTGAGGGAATAATGATAGAGTGGCAAGAGCTAAGTGAGAGGAGGAGGGTCCCCAACACAGAGAAAGATATAGGAGAAGGAACGTCCTGTTACAGGGCAGATAGGGAGATGCTGTGATAGTGTGAAGAACAAGAAAGAGAGGTCCAGGAGGATTGGAAGATAATCCTATAGAATGTAAACCCGCAAGGAAGGGCCCTCTTCCCTCTGTACTAGTCTGTCTACTGTAACTTGTATATGTATTCTGTATGTAACCCCCTTCTCATGTACAGCACCATGGAATTAATGGTGCTCTATAAATAAATAAATAAATAATAATAATAATAATAATTGGAAGAAGCGGAGTGGAGTGCATGGGGTGGAGGTGACAGAAGCAGAACAAAGACAAGACAGAAAGAGAAAGAAGAAAGAGAAGCAAAGATATCTCAAGGGGGCTCCACTGCAACGGAGTGTAAGTCAATTGTGTCATGGAGACATAAAAGGAGAAGTTGGTGCAACCCTACCTTAGGCTGGCACCTGCTAGTACGTCAGGGAATGCAGTCACGGCGGGAGGGCATCAGGAACATCCTTCCAGCACACCAGACCGCACGATCCGCCACCGTGTTGAGGGAGTGGGTCCAAAATGGCGGGATAAGCCGCCCCACTACGGCCAACCCTGCAGAGCAAAGCCAGGTACAGAAGTTGATGTGCTTGAGAGATGAGGATGATGTTGATGATAATGACAAGTTTGCTGTAAAGAAATGAAAATTGTCTGCCAGCAAGTTGTTAAGTAAAGTTATGCAAGTCTAACCGGGTGTCTGCCTCCTTCCTGACCGAGCAGGGCACAGGGCCCAGATGTACGGTAGCTGAGAGATATCACCTCCACATCACCTACCACACACTCCACTCTGCCCCCCATGTCTGTACTGTGCCGGGGTGGGTTGAGGACCATCACCCTCGCCCACGACTGCCCCTCTCTGGCACTTTACAATAGAAAAACACATTTCTTATACAAGGGAATAGGGACAACAACTCCACCACTCTCTTATATGTTAAGTGACACATCCAAACAAGTACCAGGTCCCAAAGATTCCAAACAGAGCAATGACCACATGGCACCGCCTCCGCAGGCTCGTCTTATTCCTTTGGATCATCCAGGTGCCACACACATCCGGCCATTTGCGTGTTGTAAAAGAAGACGTGATTCATCAATCTCCCCAACATAATTCATTCTCCCAATTAAAACCCCTGGTAATAAAAATGAATGAAAGTTTATGAAAAGAAGGAGGATAAAGATGTGTGAGTCTGTAAATCACAAGGCGGCTGAACACTGGAGCACTATAAATATAATATGATGTGATACAACAGAACGGATCTATTATCATTCTCTAATATCCCTGTGCTCTGTGATAATTGGATTCAAAGACAATGTAGCACAAAATTATTGTAGTAAAATGGCGACATATGTTGTTTTATATTTTTAATGAGTGTCTAAAAGACGGTTTTCTATGGATGTAATGTTTAAAGCCTAACCGTCGTTTTAATTTGTATATAGTAAATGAATAATATACATGAAAATAAGCAACTTTGTAATATATCTTATCTGATGAATCTGCTTCTTTCTCTGCCAGAACTGATCAGTCATTATCAACATTCTCAATTCTGAACTCAAAACTGTACTCAGTGATAGATGGCAGTTGGTACTGATGAAAGTCTATGTAGATGGCAGAGGGGGCGGAGCTCTTCCTTTAGCTCCTCCCTCTGCCTCTAGCTCCTCCCTCTGCTTTTAGCACCTCCTTGCTCCCGCAGTTATAGACTCTCATTAGCACCAATCTCCATCTCCTATCTCAGTAATGGGAAAGTCTTCATTGAATACAGATTTTGCCTCTGAATTGAGAATTTTCATAATGACTGATCAATTCTGACAGAGAAAAAAGCAGATTTGTCTGATAAGATATATTACAAAGTTGCTTATTTTCATGTGCACTATTGATTTATTAAATAAAAATTAAAATGACGGTTACACTTTAACTTTTTCCCACTCCACGATGTAATATGTTATGATGTGGGTGTGCAGTGGGCTGAAGAACTGAGCCCACTACACACCAGGACAAATGCTGACTGCACTATACAACCAGCGCGTGCAGCTCGCTTCAACTTGCTGTCCATCTTTGGCACTTAAGTTGTGTGATCCTGCTGTAGCACATACGTTCAGGCATCCAACAGACCTCTGTTGGTGCCATCTTGGTATTCCTGTAAGGCCCAGCAACAGGTTGAGCTTTATAAGAAGCTAAAATTTGAACAATACAGTATATATGATATTGCAAATGAGCCAATGATTGCAGATCCAGGTCACCAATGGTACAAAAAAAATTGAATGAACATTTAAAAAAAATTGTTATTAGAAAAATGAACAAAAAAAGTAAAATCTCATTTAAACCCCTTTTTTCTGATTTAAAAATATTGTCAGATTTGTAAAAGTCTGATCTATCAAAGTTTAACATTATTTAACCAATAAAGTAACCTCTGTAAGGCTATGTGCGCACGTTGCGTAAATACATGCAGTTACGCTGCGCTTTGTAGCGCAGCGTAACTGCATGCGTCCTGCGTCCCCTGCACAGTCTATGGAGATTGTGCAGGGGCCGTGCGCACGTGGCGTTTAAGAGCGCAGCGCTTCGGCTACTGCCGAAGCGCTGCGCAAAAAGAAGTGACATGTCACTTCTTTCCTGCGCTTTGCCGGCAGCTCCTGCTCTGTCTATGGCAGGAGCTGCAGGCAGAGCGCATGGAATCGGCTTTTTTTTTTTTTTCACTACGGACATTTCTGCAGCGATTTAAAGAGCACATGTGCTCTTCAGATCGCTGCAGAAATTTCTGCAGTGAAGTACGCAACGTGCGCACATAGCCAAGAGGTATAAAACTGTGTCACTAGTCACTACTCATGGGCCAGCAGTGAAGCTGGGTAGTCAAAAGGTCCAGGGACAGATTCCAGAAGGGTTAGCTGGAAGAGGTGAAACAAAAGGCATAGACAGGTCACAGTTCAAGGTTAAAATTCCAAGAAGGTAACAGATAAAGGGGCTAGGCAAATGGATAGTCAGAAGCGAGGACCAAGGTCAGGTAAATAATAGATCAGACTGAGCACAGGAACAGCAAGCGCACAAACACCACTGAGCATAAGCTACAACTGGCAGTAATTGAAGATACGTTATAGTAGATGATCCTTTATCACACCATGGACTCAGTTCACATTACCTATATCTGATTTACATAGCTCATGTATATTAGGTCCTTATATTCTCTTGAATGCTTACTGTGCACACCCTTTAACTAATGAGATTGTCACTTTAATGGAAAATCCATTCAATGCAATATCTTCCGAAGCAACTTCGTCTTGTGTCCCTCGTGCTTAAAATACTGCGCGGCTTCCTGTGACTGTAATTAGCGCTCGTCTCCAGCAGCTGCTCAAAAAGTGCAACTGACAATAGCAAATTAATTGAAATAAAAGAAATCAGCCATCTGCTGCAGGGCGCACTAACTTATCATTCTTCATAAACGCTGAGCAATTCTTCTAGGCACCAAACTGGTAGTTTTATTGGCCTGGAATATTTGCACATTATTTGTGGATTACTGTATTATGCACAATATTAGTTTTTTCGCCCTGAAATAAATGAACCGATTAATGTAGAATTTTCTAAAAGCAGCAGTGCACTGCACAACACACACACACTGGGAACCACAAACAACGCCATACACAGACACCCACACACACAGACAACGCTGCACACACACAACACCCAACACACAAACACCGCAGCACACACAAATATACGCACATACCGCACAACACACACATTGCTCAAAACATACCTACCCCCAAAACACACCACACACACACAAACCGCACAACACACACACACACACACAACGCTACAGACACACAGCGCTCCACAAACAACGCAACACACGCAACACACATACAACACCGCTCTCACCCCCCGCCACACCCAGAACATGTACAGCGCCCTACACAAACACTTGGTAACTACACACAACAACATCTATATATATATATAACAAAAATCATACATGAACTACACAATACGTAAATTCTAGAATACCCGATGCGTAGAATCGGGCCACCTTCTAGTACAGTTAATAAACATTGCCATAACACTTACCAGTGCCCGTGATACGTCCTGCACTCTGTCTCCTGTCACTATTCCTTCCGATGATCGCTGCGTCCTCCCAATAACCAGCACTGACAGGTCCTTCCGTGACGTCGTCAAAATAGCCATGTGACCAGTCACGTGGCTATTATCTCATTGGCTACAGACTGGTCACATGGCTTTGACGTCATGTCCTGTCCTAGGTCCTGTCATTGCACTCTCCGGTACACGGTGCACATTTGTGTATCGCCGTGTACCGGCGACATGCTCTAGCACACGGTCGACTCCCCGTTCCGTTAGGGACCAGCTGACACAGCCGGTCATTAACGGAGATCACCATTGCCATAGCAACGCAGTTAGCGGTGACGTCACCGCTAACCGCGGCTCCGGGAATCACATGATCGGAGCACCGTTGCTATGGTAACGCGTCTGTCAGCGTTACCGCTGTTACCGCTAACAGCCAGCAGCACTGGTCACTCACGGAGTGAAGGCTGCACGGGAAGCAGCATCTTCCCCCATGCAGCAGTGATGGAGCAGAGCTGCATTTGTTGAACGAGAAAGACAGAAGACCATGGATCGTGGAGGACTGACGGGGTAATAAAGATGGAGTCTCTAATGTGTCTGTGTATTTATTTCTATTAAAGTATTTTTTCTCTGTGTGGTGTCTTTTTTTTAACCATTTATTGGAGATTCTTAATGGCCGGATCAAACGTGCCTGACATTAAGAATCTCTGGCTTAATACTAGCTAGTAAAACAAAGCTAGTATTAACTCATTATTACCGAGCAAGCCACCCGGCTTCAGGGCTGTTGGAAGAGTTGGATGCAGCGCCAGATGATGGCGCTTCTATGAAAGCGCCATTTTCTGGGGCGGCTGCGGACTGCAATTTTCAGCAGAGGCGCCCAGAAACCTCGGGCTAACCTGTGCTGCGGATTCCAATCCCCAGCTGCCTAGTTGTACCTGGCTGGACACAAAAATGGGGCAAAGCCCACGTCATTTGTTTTTTAATTATTTCATGAAATAAGTGAAATAATTAAAAAAACGGGCTTCCCTATATTTTTGGTTCCCAGCTGGGTACAAATAGGCAACTGGGGGTTGGAGGCAGCCCGTGGCTGCCTGCTGTACCTGGCTAGCATACAAAAATATGGCGAAGCCCACGTCATTTTTTTGGTGGGAAAAAAACTTCTGCATATAGTCCTGGATAGAGTATGCTGAGCCTTGTAGTTCTGCAGCTGCTGTCTGCTCTTCTCCATACAGACAGACAGCAGCTGCAGAACTACAAGGCTCAGCATACTCCATCCAGGACTGTATGCAGGAGTTTTTTGCCCCCTGAAAAAATTATGTGGGCTTCGCCATATTTTTGTATGCTAGCCAGGTACAGCAGGCAGGTACGGCTGCCCCCAACCCCCAGTTGCCTATTTGTACCCGGCTGGGAACCAAAAATAAAGGGAAGCCCTTTTCTTATTATTTCATGAATTTCATGAAATAATTAGAAAACAAATGACGTAGGCTTCGCCCCATTTTTGTGTCCAGCCAGGTACAACTAGGCAGCTGGGGATTGGAATCCGCAGCACAGGTTGGCCTGAGCTTTCTGGGCCCCACTGCTGCGAATTGCAGTCTGCAGCCGCCTCAGAAAATGGCACTTTCATAGAAGCGCCATCTTCTGGCGCTGTATCCAACTCTTCCAGCACCTGCCTGCTATACCTGGCTAGCATACAAAAATATGGCGAAGCTCAAGTTTTTTGGCAAAAAAAATAAAAAATGCTTCCCTGGATTTTCCATTGCCAGTGAAGGTAACACCAAGCAGTGGAGCTTAGCAGCCAGTAGCTGCTTGGATTACCCTTAGCTAGCAATACAAAAAATGCAACGGGAGCCCGTATGTATTTTTTTAATTATATATTTAAATAACTAAAAACAAAATGGGTTTCCCTGTATTTTGATTGCCTGACATGACAGTGCTGTAAAAATAAATCTTTAAAAAAAATGACGTAGCGCTCTGCGGTTTTTTTGATTCTCAGCGCAGATAAAGCAGACAGCTATGGGTTGCCACCCACATCTGCCTGCCGTTACCTTGGTTGGCAATCAAAATACAGGGAAGCCCATTAATTTTTTCTATTTAAAAAATAGTTAAAAAAAAAATGACGTTGGGTCCCCCCATTTTTGATAGCCAGCTAGGATAAAGAAGACGGCTGTAGCCTGAAAACCACAGCTGGCAGCATTACCGTGGTTGGGGATCCAATGTGGAGGTCCCCCCAGGCTCTTTTTTTATAATTATTTTATAAATATTAATAATTACACAAAAAAAGTAGGGTCCCCCCCAAATTGGATCACCAGCCAAGGTAAAGCGGACAGCTGTGGTCTGGTATTCTCAGGGTGGGAAGGTCCATAGTTATTGGGCCTTCACAGCCTAAAAATAGCAGGCCGCAGGCACCCCAGACGTGGCGCATCCACTAGATGCGCCAATTCTGGCGCTTCACCCCAGCTCATCCCGTGCCCTGTTGCAGTGGCAAATGGGGTAATAAATCGGGTTGATACTAGCTGTAAAGTCACCTGAGATCAAGCCCAGCAGTTTGTGATGTCATGGCGTCTATTAGATACCCAACATCATAAACTGTCAGTACTAACAAAAAAAATTGACAAAAGAAATTTATTTGAAAAAACAGTCCCCAAAACATTCCCTCTTTCACCAATTTATTGTAAGAAAAAAAATAAAGGGGTCCCACGACGACTCTGGACCGTCTAGAATATGGGGGGAGACACTCAGGGAACGTATCCCCCATTTTCTAGGAGTGCAGACCCTTCATGTGAGGAGTGTGGGTGCAATGAATCTGCACTCACTCTCCCCGGGTCCACAGCAGCAGAGTCCATGTCGTAATGGTTGCTACCAAAGCTGCAATGCCCTGCTCATGAGGTAAGGGCATGCCTAATCAGGAGAACTATTCTACATTTCCAAATATTGGTATTTGCTGATATTATTGCTATTCCACCTACTATATATTGGGGATAGGATCTTGGAGATGGAATACCCCTTTAAGTCCAGTTATCCAGCTGAATGAATACTTAACAACAGAGCTCGCTATTTAGATGTGTTTTCTTGTGGCGTATAACGGACTCTCATGTTTGGTAGTCGTTCAGCAGGGAAACTATAAAAGCAAATCCTTCCATTTGGAAATGTAGTATATAGCTCTCCTGATCAATTATGTTCCTTACCTCATGAGCAGGGCATTGCAGTAATAATAATAATTTATTCATTTATATAGCGTTATTAATTCCATAGCGCTGTATGTCTTTTTAGTGTGGGAGGAAACCGGAGTACCCAGAGGAAACCCATGCAAACACGGGGAGAACATACAAACTCCTTGCAGATGGTGTCCTTGGGGGGAATTGAACCCAGGACCTCAGCACTGCAAGACTGCAGTGCTAACCACTGAGCCACCGTGCCGCCCATTTAGCTTACAGATGCATAACCACCACTCACTGTGTCTGAACACAGGAACTTGAGCTGACAGCCGCTCTGTGCATGCGGCATCGTCTATTGTGAAGGAGAGGGCCGCGGGGGATCAACGCTGCACAGGTACCGTGGGACACCGGGGAACACCGGTGGGGTTATAGGGGGTGACCTGGCAGGGCCTGGGGAGGAGTTTTCTGTCGCATGTGTCATGGCACATGCGACAGAAATCAAAAGAGTAGGGTGAATGCGGCCAGCGCGCTGCTGTGCGCGCAGCCATCTTGGATTTATGGGAGGGCATCAGGGGGGGCACTTTGGCGACACCGGGGGACCGGAGGGGACCGGGTAGGAGATTTATCATGTTTGTTTATGCCAGATGGGAGATAAATAATTTTTTACCGACACTGTCATTTACTGTAACGTGATCATCGGTGTACGGTGTATACCGGTGATCACGTGAGCGGGGACCGGAAAAACCGTCCTGAATCATGATCTCCAGGGTCTCAGCTAGCCCTGAAACCCCGGAGATTTTCTGACGCTGGGGGGCGCTATTCACTTATTTCTGCCTGCTGTTTATAAACGGCAGATCACAATAAGGCTACATTAACATGACCGATCCATTTTTGCGGTCTGCAAAAATAGTCCGTTTTTTTTCACGGGTGCATCCGTGTGGCATCCGTTTCCGTTCCGTAGACGGTCCGTATGTCATCCGTTTGTCATCCGTGTGCCTTCTGGTTTTCTTGCATACTGCAAAAAAACTGAAGGAGGGAAAATACATAAATTTACCCAGGATCCATAGCTTCAACCTACATGAGGCGGTCACATGTTCACTCCAGTGCCATTTTTTACTGCTTTTCACAGCGTAGAGCGCTCTGGTGATTTTCTTGTGCTTGTACACTTCATATCAGTCTTTTCTGTCATTATAATGGCAGAACGACACATAATGTCCCACTCTCCTGCATTTTGTAATTTTGCACCCTTTGGTGCCTTTCATGTGGCACTAAGGGGTGCTTAGCTTTGTATTTAGCCAAAAGAATGAAAAAAAAAAATGACGTAGGGTTCCCCCTATTTTTGTAGCCAGCTAGGATAAAGCAGACGGCTGCAGCCTGCAGACCACAGCTGGCAGCTTCACCTTGGCTGGTAATCCAAAACTGAGGCACCCCACGCTGTTATTTTAAATTAAATAAATAATTAAAAAAAAAAAAACACGTAGGGGTCCCCCCAAAATTGGATCACCAGCCAAGGTAAAGCAGACAGCTGGGGTCTGATATTCTCAGACTAGGGAGGTCCATGGTTATTAGACTCTCCCCAGCCTAAAATTAGCAGGCCGCAGCCGCCCTAGAAGTGGCGCATCCATTAGATGCGCCAATCCTGCTGCTTCGCCCCAGCTCATCCCGTGCCCTGGTGCGGTGGCAAACGGGGTAATATATGGGGTTAATACCAGATGTGTAAGGTCACCTGGCATCAAGCCCTGGGGTTGGTGAGGTCAGGCGTCTATCAGATACCCGACATCACCAACCCAGTCAGTAATAAAAAAAATAGACGACAAACACATTTTTATTTGAAAAAACACTCCCCAATACATTCCCTCTTTAACCAATTTATTAGAAAGAAAAACAAATCCAGGTCTGGTGTAATCCAAGGGGTTGTCATGATGATCCACACTGTCCCAGTCAATGAAGATCAGGATGTTCCCCATTGGCTGGGAGAGCAGTGCAGTGACCTGAGCTAACATCAATGGGTCAGCCCAGGTCACTGCAGGGCATGACAAGTGCTGCTGTCAGCTAGGTACATTACCTGCGCTGATCTCCTGCACACTGACTTCAATCACACTTCAACACAGCCAAGTATCGCGAGTGGCCCGTGATGTCACCGCTAGTCAGTCTCGGGTCGGAAGCGAGAGAAGGTGATGTGACAAGCGGCGGCCATGGAGGACAGTGAGAGCGCTGAGGTCGGGACTTCATCACCGCAGGTAAGCCGAGCGGGACGATGTGTGCAGAGTGCAGGTGGGCGGAGCCTAGCGGGATCATGTGTGCAGAGTGCCAGGTGGGCGGAGCCTAGCGGGACCATGTGTGCAGAGTGCCAGGTGGGCGGAGCATAGCGGGGTAATGTGTGCAGAGTGCCAGGTGGGCGGAGCCTAGCGGGGCAATGTGTGCAGAGTGCCAGGTGGGCGGAGCCTAGCGGGACCATGTGTGCAGAGTGACAGGTGGGCGGAGCCTAGCGGGACCATGTGTACAGAGTTCCAGGTGGGCGGAGCCATGTGTGCTGGCGGTAGAGTGCGACGAGGGTGGAGCCTAGCAGGGTCATGTGGCGCTGAGGACGTCAGTGTCGTGGACTGCTTGGCTGGGGACAGGTGAGTGTGAGTGTGTGTGTATGTGTGTGTGTGTGTATATGCTGCATGCAGGAGGGGGCGGAGTGAGCTGAGCGGGGAAGTGTGGGCTTCCTGCACGTAACTAGGATAAATATCGGGTTACTAACCAAAGCGCTTTGCTTGGATACCCGATGTTTATCTTGGTTACCAGATTCTGGCAGGCTGCCAGCAATGGCTCCTGCACACTGTAGCTGTAAAAAGCCCTGCTTTTTGCTGCTAGATCCGTTCTCGAATGTAACTAGAACTATCGAACTTTAGCAAAAAGCTCGAGTTCTAGTTCGATCTAGAACACCCCCCAAAATCACTCGAACCGCGAACTGGAGAACCTCGAACTGCGAACCGCGCTCAACTCTAGTCAGGAGTGTCAGGGGACAGTCAGTTGAGTGGTGACTTTCAAGAGTAGAGGTCAGGAGCTGGGCTCCTTGAGACTACCAGGTGGTAGACGTTGGTCTGGGCCTGGTAGGAGCTGGACCCCGGTCGCAGGGGATCGTGACAAGGGGCACGGACTGTTGAGGAGGACAGCCGGTGGTCTTTTGCCATCACCGGGCAGGGTCCAGGGCACGATGGGGTACGTGGACCCTAGGCCAGGAAGTAGCTTCAGGCGTCCTGGTAATTTACCTGATGAGGATTGAGCCTTCAAGATCCGTTCTTCACCCGCTCCAAAATCGGGGTACTAGCGTAACGAGGGGAGTTGGACTTTCCCACTACATAGTCCAGAAAATCCCAAGCGTGAACCCTGAGAGAAAGCTCACCCAGTTAGCCACACTGGTGACCAGGACCCGACTAGTTTTATGCTAAAGGGACCAGTAAGAAGAAAAGGTGCCAAGGAAAAGGTCACAGGCTAACAGGCAACACCAACGGGAATGGGATCCAGGCATGCTCCCTCCAAGCGGCAGCGGTGTCAAGAACTTTGGTTTACCACAGTTGTCGGCTTCAGCGTTATTGGACTGACTGAGTACATAAGTTACCGTCCCAACGGCACCTCCCCGTCGCCCTTATCGAGTCCCGGGGCATCCCCCCTACCCGTGGAGGGGTTAAACATCTGGCTGCCCACACCATCCAGTTCCGAGCAGCCTCGGCTGCTGGCACGGGGGCGGCACATACCACTCCACTATTTGCTGCTTGGAACAGCCCTCCATTAGTTACAACTTTACAAGGAAAATGCAATGGAATCCAAGGCACCGAAAATTACTTTCCATTTGGAAACCCTTTATTTGTCACAGCATACAAAAAAAGAATGCAGTAGCAACGTTTCGGCCGACACAAGGCCTTTATCAAGCCATGAAAATTACATACAATCACATTTCAATGCTCGGTACTCTTTTATGGAGGTTTGATTGCAGACCACTCCCCTCTGTCCTCCCATAGGGTTGGTTTCCATAACCATCACAATACTAGTAACAAATTATAATCCCAGTTAAAACAAATACACAAGACATATAACACAACAATTACATCTCATTAGACATTGTTAACATTGTTAACATTGTTTAATTACAAGATGGAATGATTAAACATGGGACTCCTACTCAATACAAAGAAGACAAAGATATCGACTAATGACAGGTATGACTGTGGCACATTTGAGATGGACGGCGATGAACTAGAAGTTGTAAAGGACTTCACCCTACTCGGACCAATGATCACTCAAGATGCAGGGATGACACTGGAAGTTAATAGCAGAATAGCTATGGGCAAATCAACAATGAAGTCAACCCTGAGGTGCACTTATGAGAAGGGGATGTATTTAAAAGGAGCCACGGGGACCATTACTAAGACACTCGCTGTGTTATTGCAGTCGTGTATGTTTTACTCAAAAATGCTACAATATTTCAGAGAAAAAATACTTTTAAACCGGCTGAGATTGTTCTTCTCAGATAACTTGCCCTCAAAGCCTCCACATAACTGATGAGTCCCTTCCTATGTTTGTATATGGAGTGACTTGTCAATCATAGGGAGTGTGAATGAGAAGAAGCCACCAGCCTCCGACTAATCATCCAAGAGGCATAGACCCCGGCCAACTTTTAAAAGTATGCTTTCTATGAAATACCGCAGCATTAGAGTAAAACATACATGGCCGTGTCCAATTCATGTTGCCTGTGGTTCCTTTAAAAAATACATACATAGTTACAAAGGTTGAAAAAAGCCCTAGGTCCATCTAGTTCAACCTTTCTCCACCAATTATACAGTGCCTACAAGTAGTATTCAACCCCCTGCAGATTTAGCAGGTTTGATAAGATGCAAATAAGTTAGAGCCTGCAAACTTCAAACAAGAGCAGGATTTATTAACAGATGCATAAATCTTACAAACCAACAAGTTATGTTGCTCAGTTAAATTTTAATAAATTTTCAACATAAAAGTGTGGGTCAATTATTATTCAACCCCTAGGTTTAATATTTTGTGGAATAACCCTTGTTTGCAATTACAGCTAATAATCGTCTTTTATAAGACCTGATCAGGCCGGCACAAGTCTCTGGAGTTATCTTGGCCCACTCCTCCATGCAGATCTTCTCCAAGTTATCTAGGTTCTTCTTTGGGTGTCTCATGTGGACTTTAATCTTGAGCTCCTTCCACAAGTTTTCAATTGGGTTAAGGTCAGGAGACTGACTAGGCCACTGCAACACCTTGATTTTTTCCCTCTTGAATCAGGCCTTGGTTTTCTTGGCTGTGTGCTTTGGGTGGTTGTCTTGTTGGAAGATGAAATGACGACCCATCTTAAGATCCTTGATGGAGGAGTGGAGGTTCTTGGCCAAAATCTCCAGGTAGGCCGTGCTATCCATCTTCCCATGGATGCGGACCAGATGGCCAGGCCCCTTGGCTGAGAAACAGCCCCACAGCATGATGCTGCCACCACCATGCTTGACTGTAGGGATGGTATTCTTGGGGTCGTATGCAGTGCCATCCAGTCTCCAAACGTCACGTGTGTGGTTGGCACCAAAGATCTCGATCTTGGTCTCGTCAGACCAGAGAACCTTGAACCAGTCTGTCTCAGAGTCCTCCAAGTGATCATGAGCAAACTGTAGACGAGCCTTGTCATGACGCTTTGAAAGTAAAGGTACCTTACGGGCTCGTCTGGAACGGAGACCATTGCGGTGGAGTACGTTACTTATGGTATTGACTGAAACCAATGTCCCCACTGCCATGAGATCTTCCCGGAGCTCCTTCCTTGTTGTCCTTGGGTTAGCCTTGACTCTTCGGACAAGCCTGGCCTCGGCACGGGAGGAAACTTTCAAAGGCTGTCCAGGCCGTGGAAGGCTAACAGTAGTTCCATAAGCCTTCCACTTCCGGATGATGCTCCCAACAATGGAGACAGGTAGGCCCAACTCCTTGGAAAGGGTTTTTTTACCCCTTGCCAGCCTTGTGACCCTCCACAATCTTGTCTCTGATGGCCTTGGAATGCTCCTTTGTCTTTCCCATGTTGACCAAGTATGAGTGCTGTTCACAAGTTTGGGGAGGGTCTTAATTAGTCAGAAAAGGCTGGAAAAAGAGATAATTAATCCAAACATGTGAAGCTCATTGTTCTTTGTGCCTGAAATACTTCTTAATACTTTAGGGGAACCAAACAGAATTCTTGTTGTTTGAGAGGTTGAATAATAAATGACCCTCTGAATAAACTTTTCACAATTTAAAAAAAGAAATAACATTCTTTTTTGCTGCAGTGCATTTCACACTTCCAGGCTGATCTACAGTCCAAATGTCACAATGCCAAGTTAATTCCGAATGTGTAAACCTGCTAAATCTGCAGGGGGTTGAATACTACTTGTAGGCACTGTACATTTTGTCATTAAATCATTTATAACCAACAATGTTGTTTATACTGAGGAAATCATTCTGCCCTTTTTTAAAAGCTGTTATAGTATCTGCCATTACTACCTCTTGTGGTAGGCCATTCCACATTGTGACTGCTCTAACTGTAAAGAGCCCTTTCCTATTTAGCTGTCGGAATCGCATTTCTTATACTCGCAGTGAGTGCCCCCTGGTGCTTAGTATTGTCTTTGGAAGGAATAAGTCATGTGCCAGTCCTTTATATTGACCACACATGTATTTATACATATAAATGAGGTCTCTTCTTACACTTCTTTTTTCTAAGCTAAACAAATCTAATCTTTTTCACCCTCTCATCATATGGGAGGCCTTCCATTCCTTGTAGTAGTCTAGTTGCCCGCCTTTGAACTGACTCTAACTTCTGAATGTCCTTTTTAAAATGTGGAGCCCAAAACTGGATCCCATATTCCAGATGTGGCCTTACAAGTGATTTATAGAGGGGTAGCAAACAATACGTTGGGATCACGGGATATAATCTCTTTTTTATACACCTTAAACATTGGGTCTGAAAAGTTGTATTATAGCTTTGGATTGTAACCGGTAAAGATCCTTCCTCAGCTTTCCTGTTGGGAAACAATTGAGACTCTCTCACCATCCTTACACTTGTTTTCCAATAGGATTTGTTATAAATATTGAAAAATGTGGGCCCCTTCCACAACTTTTTCAAGAACTGGACTGGGTACATATTATTAGAAACTGAGAGGTGTCTTCACATGCGCTGCTGTCTTTATTCATTTCTTCGGGCACTAAAAATTGCAGAGTGAGCATGGAATCCATATCTTTCCGAAATTTATAGCAAATTCTATCGGTATGTCAAATGTCACAAATGAAACAACCCCTTAAACATTCACAGAGGTGTGTCCCCAAGCCACGTAGTTTTATATCATGATGACTGTGGGGACAACAGGACACTGGGGCTCCTAAGCCGACCCGCAGACAAGGGAGCCCTATGCTATCCATAGTCTCAGATATACCCCTAAAGATGGGGATGTCTGAGTCTCCTTCCTGGCATGCACCTGAGCAGCCCTGATCTGATACTCCCTCCTCCTCCCACAGGGGGGGGGGCTTGGGCAGGAGTAATATTAAATCACCTAAAACAGACAGACAAGGAAAACCAAAACTCTGTATCAAATCACGCACTCACAGAGGTATAAGACAATAAAAGATAAGGAGGAAACAAGACAACGGGTAACTCCATAATCACTCCAGGCAAACAGCAAAACACAGAGACCAACACAGTATAACCTATAGCTTGCATGGGTAGAAGATTTCCTCCAGCTAAAATATGAGAGGAGCAGACGTGATTGGCTTCCTCACAACATGTGATCAAAAGAGCCTAACAAGCAGGCTACCAGAGGTTAACTCTTGCTAGCCTGACTATCAGTGAGCACACAACAGGTCGATGCCCGAGTCTGCCTGTGTTGATCAGAGACACCAGAGAAACCATCAGGCGGAGAGTCAGAATCTGCAATGTGAACAGAGCCCGACGCCGCCTTGAAATTCGGCAAAGTTTGTGTAAAACGCTGTGTGAAATTTTCCCAGAGTGTTCCAAGTTGACGATGAGGATCTTATTTTCAGCCTTGATGTCCATTGATATTGGCACTGTCCATTGTCTCTAGATGACATTGTCTAAGATCATCTGCGTGATCTTGAGATCTGGGTATTTGTAGATTTAGCCATAATATTATATGCCCAACTTTGTATGACATCTTTCTCTTGATACATAATTCCTTCTCTTGATGGTTTAAGTCATTGTTATTCTGCAGAAATTACATCATTTTTGTTTTGAGGAACATCAAAGAATCATCAGGAGACAACTCAGCTGCAAGATTTAAAGAAACATATCTGCTCATTTGTTTTTTAAGTGGAGATGTGAGAGAGCGGCAGACAAGTGAACACAAGACGTCTGCTGGAGACTTTATTCTGTTTTAGGTCTGCTTGATAAATCAACATCTGCCTTTTCGCAGGATACACGGCAATAAACAAGTCGTCTATAAATATAGACATAAAAGCGCTCTCTTGTATGTACTTGAATGTCATTTTAATTGCCATGTAGTTGTGCGTTCGGTGCTAGATAAGCCGCAATGTACATAAAATTTTAATATAGCAGTCTGAATGAAAGTCCCATAGCTGCCATCGTTATGTAGCTAATTACACAGGACATTTTTTTTTACAGACAGATCAATTCTGATGCCACTCAAAGGACATATTCTACAATACGCGCCGCTACTGTCGCGGGCGGAGGGGCCGCGCTCGCTATGCTCGGGTCTGGGGCTGCTGTTGCTCGGTGGCTCCAGCGGTGGGCCGGACCCGGGGACTCAAGCAGCGCTCCTCGCCCACGAGTGAAAATGGGGTGGTTTGTTTGGGGAGATAGTTCGTGACGCCACCCACGGGTCGTGGTGATAATGGGCACCACCGCTGCTGGTGACGGGGATCCCGGGAGCGATGGCAGGGAGCAGCTAGGATGTTGGTTTCCCCTCCGTGGGTAGGGGTTGGTGATCCCGGGGCCCGGTGGCGGTACGGGGAGGCAGGAAGGCCGGGGTGCAGGGTTGCAGGGGCAGCGCGGCGCGGTGCCGGATGGCACTTTTGTATTCACTCAGGCACAGATTCACAGAGTCTCTGGTAAACCAAACGGCTGGATGGACGGGTCCCGCAGCCGGCTGCAGTGTCTTTGCTCTCCCCAGACAGGTTGATGGTGGCTGTCTTTCCCTGCACCATTGTGTAAGTATCGACTCCGATGGTTTCCCAACGGTAGTCCGCTCCCCGGCGTGTATGTACCGAAGGAGCCCGTTTTGCCCGCAGGCGCTGGCCCTTGGATCTCCAGCCTATGGCGGTGGCTTTCTATCCTCACTGTGTGAACTGTTGCCTTGTGTCGGGTCTTGGGTGTTAGGAAACCCCTGGGGTTCCGGTCACTCTCGGATTTGACCGTTGTCGGTGGCTCCTAGCCTAGTCGGAATCCGATGGCCCTGCCTTTGTGCTTGGTACAAATCTGCTCCCCGGCTCGGTACCGGCGGGCCACCGCCCGTCCCCGGTCCTACGGTTCCGCTGACTTGCACCACCTCCTGCAGACGGCCACCACCGTGCCTGGGCTCCTACCCAGACACCAGCAGTTTATGTCCTCTCACTTTCAACTCCAAAACGAATCTGTCACTTTTTCCGCCTCCAGGCCTGTGAACTCCTCGGTGGGTGGGGCCAACCGCCTAGCTCCGCCCCACCTGGTGTGGACATCAGACCCTGGAGGGAGGCAACAAGGATTTTGTTTGACTGATGTAGACTATCCAGGGGAGGGGGTGTGTGTGATGTTATGTCTGTGACTACCTGGCTAGTCCAGGGCGTCACACTACACATGCATTTTATAAGGGTACTGTGTAAAGGCCGCTTTACACGCTACGACATCGCTAAAGCGATCTCGTTGGGGTCACGGATTTTGTGACGCACATCCGGACGCGTTAGCAATGTTGTTGCCTGTGACACCTATTAGCGATTTTGATTCGTTGCAAAAACGTTCAAAATCGCTAATCGGTGACATCCCCCTCTAATCTCAATTATCGTTGCTGCTGCAGTTACGATGTTGTTCGTCGTTCCTGCGGAAGCACACATCGCTATGTGTGACACCGCAGGAACGAGAACCTCACCTTACCTGCGTCCCGCCAGCAATGGAGAAGGAAGGAGGTGGGCGGGATGTTCGTCCCGCTCATCTCCGCCCCTCTGCTTTGATTGGGCGGCCGCTTAGTGACGTCGCTGTGATCCCGAACGAACCTCCCCCTTAGAAAGGAGGCGGATCGCCGGTCACAGCGACGTCGCTATGCTGGTAAGTATGTGTGACGGGTCAGCGCGATTTTGTGCGCCACAAGCAACGATTTGCCAGTGACGCACAAACGATGGGGGTGGGTACGCACGCTAGCGATCTCACTAGCGAGATCGCAGTCTGTAAAGCGGCCTTAACTCGTGTTATACCAGTTCCTGCACATTCAATTGTAGATGTGCGGTAATGTGTTTTTTTTTTGTTTTATCTTCTTTCTGTGTCTGCAAAATGATGAGGTTCTCTCTGGTTTCATTTAACCCCTTCACCCCTGGGCGATATTCCGTTTTTGTTTTTTGCTCCCCTTCTTCTGAGAGCGGTAACTTTTTATTTTTTCTTCGATCTTGCCATATAAGGGCTTGTTTTTTGTAGTACAAGTTGTACTTTTAAATGAAACCATGAGTTTTACCATATAGTGTACTGGAAAACGGCAAAAATATTGCAAGTGCTTAAAAATTGCAAAAAAAAAGTGCAATTACACAATTGCTTTAGGGGTATTTTATTCACTGGGTTCAGTATATGGTACAACTAATGTGTCGCTGTGATGCAACAGGTTGGTATGAGTTTATAGATACCAAACATGTATAGGTTTACTTTTATCTAAGGGATTAAAAAATATTCAGAAGTTTGTCCAAAAAATGCGGTGCACTTTTTGCATCATGTTCCGCGATCCGTACCATTCTCCTTTTTTGGGATCTGGAGCTCAGTGATGGCTTATTTTTTGCATCTCAAGCTGACATTTTTAATGGTACCATTTTTACGCAGATGCTACATCTTGATCGCCTGTTAATACATTTTGCGCAAAATTTGCGCCAACCAAAAAAGTGAATTTGGCGTTTGGATTTTTTTGACTCTTTGCCATGTATCATTCAGATTAATTGATGTTATATTTTGATAGTTGAGGCATTTCTGAAAATGACAATACCAAATATGTGTATATTTTTTATATTTTTATTCAAACTTTTTTTTTACTTTTTTTATTTTGCTAGTCCCCCTAGGGGACCATAAGGATCAGCAGTCTGATCTCTGATTCATTTCTGTTGATCAGACCTGCACAGCTCTCTGATCACCAGAAATGCAGCATTCCTGTTACAGCCGCTGCTCCGTTGGCCGTAACAGGAACTACATCATGGTAGCGACAGGAGTCATCAGATGACCTGTCACTACCATGGCAACCATCCACTCCCTGTGATCAAGTCATGTAGCCTCCGATGGCGGCGGGGAAAGGCTACTTCCCTGCTGCAGCCATTGTGCATTGTGCCATTGTGTTGCCACATTTTGACAGTGCGTACTAAGAGGTTAACAGGCGCAGGTGGATTGCAGATCCACCCATGCCTGTTAGCCACACACATCTGCTGTTCAAATCAGCATACACGTGCAGGGATCGCTGCTGGCTCCTCGCAGCAGCCGGCAGGGATTACCCTTTCATGATTTAGGATGTATCGGTATGTCCTCGGACGTGAAGGGGATAAAATCTCTTTCTTGTTTTTTCCATGTTTCACTGACACAGAGAAGCTGCAGTTTCATCTCCCTGCTCCTCTCTCCTGTTTACAATGAACTGCAACAACATGAGGATTTGCCATGTGTCTGACCCTAATGAATATTGATATGGAATCATCTGACATTTACAAGAATCAGAATACAAATCAAATAAACAAGAAAATGCCATATAGACAATTGATAATAGCCTTTCACAATAGGACACTGACATCCCAGACTTACTTACTATCCATGCTGACTGATTCCCTAAAACTAGTCCTATCTATTAGGTATATTAAAGTGACCTTAACGGGAATCTGTCTGCAGGAGTTCACCCCCAAACTAATTACAGTGGCTTCAAAAAGTATTCATACCCCATTAACTTTTCCATATTTTTTCACGTAACATCCAAAAACTTTAGATCTATTTTATTTGGATTTCATGTGATATTGCAACACTAAGTAGCCAGTATTTGTGAAGTGGAAAGGAAAACATATTTAGTTTTCTAAATATTTAAAAAAATCTAACCCTGAAAATTTTGTCGGGAATTTGTATTCAGACCCCTATAGTCTGAAATCCCTAAGTAAAATCCTGAGTGACTAATTGCCTACAGAAGTCATCTAATCAGTGAAACAAGTCCACCTATTTGTAATTTAATTGCAGTATAATTACAGCTGTTATGTCAAGGCTTCAGAGGATCAAACAGCTTCATGAAAGTGAAGGAACACACCAGACAGGTCAGGGATAAAGTTGTGGAGAAAAGTAAAGTAGGGTTAAGTTATATGTAAAAAACGTTTCCAAGCTCTGAACTTCTCACAGAGCACTGTACAATCCATCATCCAAAAACTGAAGGTGTATGGCACAACTGCAAACTTACTAAGACATGGCTGTCCAAGGAAACTAACATCCCAATCAATGAATGGTCTAATTAGAGAAGCAATCAAGAGGCCCATAGTCAGTCTGGAAGAGCTGCACAAATCCACAGTTCAGGTGGGAGAATCTGTGCACAGGACAACTATTAATCATATTGATGCACCCCAGGGCTTTGGGAACTCGGTCCTGGGCTGTATATTACTGGGATAGTTCACTGGGTGGCCATTGCCCGGTTCCGTGATCCGGGGGGTCACTTAAAGGGGATTTGTACTAGGAAAAAATATAAGTCAAATGATTTTCGTGATGCCACTTGCGGTATGCGGCTGTATGGGGAAAGCCGTCGCTGCAAAGTCTCTCACTGCTGGGGCTGGTGGTATTGGGTAGCTTGGGTGTGATGGCTCTCCACAAGTAGAGCTAGGCCCCAGGGGAGGATGATGGTGGTAGTAGTATATAGGTGCAGACGTGTAGGAAGAACTCAGACGACACAGGACCTGCGGTTTAACTTGTGCTTTACTCACTGGTTCGGAGTAGCTGCAACCTGGCTGGTGCTGGTCTTTACCAATCCAGTATTCCCTTTGTTCCAGTACCGGTGTAGTGAACTGGTGAGCTTTACTTCCATGTAGCCATCTGTAAGTGGTGGGTCCCCGTGGCATGGAGCGGTGAGGTGTTCCTTCCTGTTGTCTCCGTCCTGGCCCATACGCCAGGCAGCTTGAACCTCTCTTGGGTTGGACCTCTGTCCCCGTTCCCAGGTTCCCTTTCTGTTGCTGTGCCCCGCACACTAACGTCGGTAAGTTCCTTGATAGTCCCCTCACCAGGCAGATTGTTATCAGGCGAGCCTGAAGCGTCTTCCTGAACTAGGGTTCTGTACCCCGTTGGTGCTCGGTCCAGTGAGTACTTCACTATACTCTCCTTGGCAACCGCACTTCCTTTTACTTTCAGTAACTATCTGTCAAGATGTCCGTCATCTGTCCACTTCACTGACTAGCCCCTCCTCCTCCCAGGTCTCTGACCAGTGGATTGGATGCGTCCCGGCCTATAGGTGACCATCCATCAGGTCCATTTCTAGCCTGCTCCCCAGTCTGGGGAAAAGGGCGTGGATTTGTGTGTGTTGTGGTGTTTACCAGCACTGGTCTTCCAGGAATTTGGGGTTAGATGTAGTACCCTGTGACACCTGACCAAAAGAATGTTAAACACATTTAATATCTAGAGACTCACAAGGCAAAGTGAAACCCTGGACCCAAACCTGTCACTCGTCTCCTAATGAAGGGAGACATTGGTGACATTGGCCTTTATAGAAGAGTGGCAAGAAAAAAGCCATTTTCGAAAACAAGCCATAAAAATTCCCTTTTGAAGCTAGCAAAAAGCCATATAGGAATGCAGCTAGTATGTGGCAGAAGTTGTTCTTTTTTGGGGCTAAATGAAAAACGCTATGTGGGGCGGAAAACTAATACTGCACTTCACCCCCCTGGAAGCAACATCTCCACCATCAAACATGTTGGTGACAGCATAATGCTGTGGGGAGGCTTTTCTTCAGCAGGGACACAGGGACAGGGAAGCAGGTAAAAGTTGATGGGAAGAACATAGAGCTAATTCCTAAAGGAAAACCTGTTAGAGGCTGCAAATGACTTGAGACTGGGGCATTGGTTCACCTTCTAGCAGATCAACAACCTGAAAAATCCTGCCAGACCTACATAGGATGGTTTAGATCAAAGCATATTTATGTGTGAGAATGGCCCAGACAAAGTCAAGGTGTAAATCCCATTGAGAATCTGCTGTTCGCAGTTGTTCTCCAATCAATCTCCCTGAGATAGAGCTATTATGCAAAAAAGAATGGGCAAAAATGCCATCCTCTAGATGTGCAAAGCCCAGCAATGGCTGCACCAGCCCCTGTCCATGCTGCTGTCTCCCAGGACCTGTGCATGCCGCACAGGCCTCCTAGGAATGCCCATAGGGTGCGTGCACACAGACAAGCCCATTTTCTTAAAGGTCTAGTACACCCTGACTCGAAAGTGCCTCTTAGCTCAGCTGAGAGGAATCAGGTATTTAAGGCACCTCCCCTTAATGGAGGTACCTGGGCAACAAGTTATAAATGTTGCTAGTTCTCAGGTCCTCAGTGCTGCTACTGTCATTGTGCTGTATGCTATTACTGATTCGTATCTATGTTTCCGTGCACTACAAGTCCGCTGCTGCTGCAACTATCCTTGCCGGCCGCTTACTATAATATCGGCTGCATCAAGTCCATCTGCCTGCCATATCTAGTGCTGTTTTTACATGGCCAGTCCGTTCCCAATTAGCATTTGAATTAATATGCATAAACGTCAATCAACCCAGTCAATCAACTCTGTCTTGGAAATTGGTGACACAAGCAACATTTTTTTCTTTTACAAATTTTGAAATTATTTTTCACCACTTAAAGCACCACTCCACTTTTTTTTTTGTCAGTATTGAAGTGGTACTTTAAATGCAAGCCCCCTGTCATATACTCACCTTCTCCACACCATAGCATACTGGAGCTGCTGGCAGGTCACAAATCGTCAAGCCCGACCAGAGGAAAGTTGGAAAACAGATGAAGATGCCAGGAAAATATTAGACATGAGGTAGGGGACTTACATTCAAAGCCACTCCAGTGGTGAAATAAAAAACATGGTGGAGTGGATTTAAATCCTTTACAACAAAGGACGTAGAGGTACCTCCCTCTGGTTACCATGGACTCCAGCGGCGAGCTCTCGGTATGCACCACAAATGTCTGATGCTCTAATCAGCAGACATGTGCAGGTGGGTCGTATATCTTCCTGCGCCTGTTGACCCCTTACATGCTCTGTTAAACACTGACAGTGCAATTTAAATGGCCATGGTGGGGATCATGCCATTGCCTGCTGCCATCGGCGGTCCCATGATGCGACTGCAAAGTGTCAATGTGTTGCCAAGGTAGCGCAGGGTCAGCTGATGACCCATGATGCTGTCATGACTTACTTCCTATGAATGCCGACAGAGCGCTGGCACTAACAGGAGATGAGCATTTCTGCTGATCAGAGAGATACTGCTCTGATCAGCAGGAATGCACAAGCAATCGGACTGTGCAGTGATGAAGTCCCCTACGGGAATTAGTAAAATAAATAAAAAAATGTAAAAAAATGTAAAAAAAAGTATGAAAAAATAAAAAAACTAACAGTTCAAATCACCCCCTTTTGCTTCATTGAAAAGAAAACATTTTAAAAAATAAACAAATGCACATATTTGGTATAGCCAAGTTCAGAAATGCCCTATCTATCAATTAATCAATTAATCTGATTGGTATATGGTGTGGCGAGACAAAAATTCCAAATGCCAGAAATGATTTTTTTTGGTCACTGTATTTTTTTAAAATGCAATAATAGGCGATTAAAACATCACATCTACCCAAAAAGGGTATAGTAATAATAGATATATCAGGGACAGACTTTGATTTTTGCCTTGTTGAATGATCCCTGAAACAGTCAGTTCCATAGTAGACACGGATGAGAAGTGCTAGTTTAATATCTCAGCCATTTCTTTGTCCTCTATAAATATCCTGTTATAATCTTTTATGGGGCCGATGCTATCCTTTTTTTTTCCTTTGTATTTATAAAACATTTTGGGGATTTATTTTAATGTCCTTGGCGATTTTTGTTTCAGTAGCTAATTTTGCTTGCTTGATTTTTTTTTAAATTTTCTGTTGAGAATTTTATACTCCTGAAATGCTATTTCTGTATTCTCAGCCTTCAAGATTTTAAACGCCCTTTATTTTTGTTTTATTATAATTCGTACAGTGTTATTTATCCATAGTGGTTTCTTTTCATTCCTGGACATTTTATTACCAGAGGGTACAAGTTTTTTACAGGACTCTAGGAGTACATCCTTAAACTTACCCCACTTATGTTCTGTGTCCCATTACTATGACATGGTCCTGAGCTACACAATTAAGCTCTTCCCTTAATTTGTTGAAATCAGCTTTCATAAAGTTCCAGGTTTTTGCATTTCCCCTTTCAAATGTTCTATTGAATATTACATTGAAACTTACCATATTATGATCGCTGGTGCCCAAGTGCTCCTGGACCTGTGGATCTGAAATTGTACCTAATCTACTCTAATGATCTATTTGACAGGACCAAATGCAGCAAATTATAGCCCTGTTTCTTTATTTTCATCCAAGATTACAAGAAGGCCTGCATCTTAGAAGGAGACTGAGGAGGAAGGAGACTAATGGTTTCTAAGTGTATTCAATACTAGTGATGAGCAAGAGCTAAGATGTTCGAGTGCTCGGTATGCGAAACGAGCAGGTTGGACGCTTGGATGGGCTCAAATTAATTACCAACTATAACGGAAGTCAATGGGACTCTTCTGGAAAAATGCTCAAGTTTCCCCTTGACTTCCATTATACTCAGTATTCAATTTGAGTACTGAGCACTCGAGCATCTTAGTGCTCGCTCATAACTACTCAATATTAGTGATGTTAAAATGTGCTGAAATTGGAATATGGTAAATCCGCTTAATTTCGAGAAGGAAACTTGATTTACATCAAATGTATTTGATGAAACTAAATTTGCTATTTCAATACTTTTTATAATGTGCTGACTGTGTGGTCTATACAAATCCCAGGGCATAATAATGTTGTGCAAAAAAAAATAATATATATATAATGCTAACTATTGCCCTGCCCTTCAGCGGGCTTTACACGCTACGATATTTCTAGTAAGTGCTAGTGATATCGTACGCAAAAGCACCCGCCCCCGTCGTGCATGCGATATCATGTGATTGCTGCCGCAGCGAACATTATCACTACGGCAGTGTCACACGCACTTAACTGGTCGGCGGCCTCGCTGTGACTGCCGAACAATCCCTCCCTCAAGGGGGACGTGTGTTCGGCGTCACAGCGATGTCACTAAGCGGCCCGCCAATCAAAGCGGAGGGGCGGGCGGACGAACATCCCGCCCACCTCCTTCCTTCCACATTGCGGGCGGGACGCAGGTAAGGTGAGGTTCCTCGCTCCTGCGGTGTCACACACAGCGATGTGTGCTGCCGCAGGAACGAGGAACAACATCTATAAACAAGCATTAACAATTTTTGGTTTTAGGACGACCTCTCCATGGTGAACGATTTTCACCACTTGGGAGGACGTTTAAGCTCGCTGGTAAGTGTTACACGCTACAATACCGTTAATGACGCCGGATATGCGTCACTAACATGTGACCCCGACGATAAAACATTAACGATATCGTAGCGTGTAAAGCCCCCTTTACTTCTCCTGCCATACAGCTCCCTCCAACTCTGGTGACTCATTAATGCTTTACGACGCTGGAGGCCACTTGTATCACTGACCGGAGAGAGATGACTAGAGGGATTGGTGAGGGCTGGAGAAAGACAAGTATTTATTATACATATAAAATAATAATAATAATAATTAATAATAACATACTCTATATACAGTACATATATACTGTATATATTTTACTCCTTCTAAGAGCTAAAACTGTTCCAGTAAACAAACAGCCAGCTAACTGCCATTTTGCTGTGTAATAGCAAATCACAACATCCCCCCCCCCCCCCCCCCCCCGAAAAAAACAAAAAAAAAAAAAAAACAGAATTTGGCAAATTGAATATACAGTGTTTGAATAAATCAATTTATCTCTGCTTGATACTTGTCTCTAGAGACAGAAGTTGCTGTTTATGACTGCATTGAATTTGCTCAAGAGAAACTGCTGTCATGCAACAAGAAAACAGTTTTTGATTTTATTTTAAAGTACTATGAAGAAATCCTGTGCACAAGACAGACAGACAGATATATGATGGCACAACTCCCCGACATATAATAAAATTTCACCCGGTGAAGCTTATTGGACAGCTGTTTATGATTAAATAAATAAATAAATAAAATGAGAAAAAACAACCTAGGGTCTTTCCTGTTTTTGATAACCAGCAAAAATAATGCAGACAGTTGTGGGCTGATATTATCAGGCTGGACAGGTCCATGGTTGTTGGGTCCTTCCCAGCCTAAAAATAGCAACCAACAGCCTCCCCAGATGTGGCGCATCACTTTAGATGCTCAAATTCTGGCTCTGGTCTGGTGGCAATTAGGGTAATGGTTTTTGGGGTTATTGTCAGCTGTGTAGTATCAGCTGGCATTAAGCCCTACTGTTAGTAAGGCCTCTTTCACATGTCAATATAGTTGCCAATGTAGTTGTTCACATTCAGTTGCCTCACCCTTTTCCACAGGCATTGCTAATTAAGCACCATACTTGGATCTGGTCCGCCTTTATGAATGGTTGCTGTCTGGCACTGGGAGGGTCAGTTCTGATATAGTCCTGGTATGTGTAGAGCTTGCTCCACATGCTGGGACCTGGGCTGCTCTTTATCCACAATTGCCTCTTTTGCAACATGGAAGTGGTTATATATAGGTCACAGGTATGTGTGCTTCTTTAAGGTTCTGCTTTTAATTTATGTAGGAGGCCACATGGCACATGAAATACATAATATAGAGTAGCACCCCCCCTATTAAGATTTGCCGTGACGTTGGCAGGGGTGGCTCAAAAAATTCATCAATTATTTGTTAAAAATATCATATTTTTATTGCTGTACAGTTGGAATAAATCCGTGAATTTGCACTTTTTATATGATGCATGCCATTTTCAGATTGTGCTTGCTCCCCTTTCTCTTAGGCCCCTTTCACACGTCAGTGATTCTGGGACGTTTGTGCTTTTTTTTAAACGTACCAGAATCACTGACATACGCAGACCCATTATAATGAATGGGTCTGCTAACACGTCAGTGATTTTTCACTGCACGTGTCTCCGTGCAGCGTACCCGCGTGTGCGTGATTGCTGCACGGAGACATGTCCATTTTTTTCTGGCATCACTGATGTTCCACGGACCACGCAGTGGTGTGGTCCGTGAAACACGTGCCAGAAAAAAACGTGCGTTTAAAATAATAAACATTTTAACTCACCCGGCGTCCAGCGATGTCCTCTGCAGCCCGTGCAGCCTGCTGCTTCTAAGCCGGCTGATTACTGTCGCGCATATTCATTATGCGCGACACAGCCGACCCGGAAGCAGCTGCTGCAGGTTCAGCGCCGGCCGGATGCTGCACCGCGGGAGGATTCAGCACCATGGAGAGCGGGAGCGGGCGCAGGTGAGTTGTTTTCTAAGTGCAATCACGGGCCATGGAGAACGGAGCCCGGATTGCACTTAGACAACGCACGTGTGCCGTGATTCACGGCACACGCAGGGACATGTGCGTGTTTTACACGTCAGTGAAGAACGTCACTGTTTTTCACTGACGTGTGAAACGGGCCTTATTCAGAGAACTGGTAGATATGTATCACATACAACAGGTTTTTTTAATCTAAACTGCAGCGCCCAGTAAAATAGATGACACATTGTTGGAATCAGGGTCTCTGCCTCTAATGCTGCTCTCAGATGGGGGAGCAAAAACTTGGTGACGGATTCACTTTAACCTCCCTTAAGAGTTTATTTGGAATTTTCTTAGAATATTTTTTTCCACTGTATGATAGCTTTAACAACGCACTTATTGCCTTTTTAAAGTCCCACTATTCCATTGTCCTTTTAAATGCCTTTTTTTAGCTGTTGTTTGTCTCCAATTTTGTTTTTTTTTTAGCTTTTTTTACTGTTTTCTTTTACTAGTGTGTTTTCTGGTCTTTTTTTTTTTAATCCATGAAAGCACCACTCCAGCATTTTTCTTTCAGGGCTGGAAATATTCTTCAGACCCAAGTCTTTTACCCAAGGTCATATACTCACCTTCCAGCGTTTTCACCTTTATTTGGTGTTGTTCCGGTTCCTTTACGCTATCTTGTGACCACAACTTCTGACTGAAGTTACATAGCTTGAAAACATACCTAGTTTGATCTAGTTCAACTTTAAGTTATGTCACCAGTGCTCAATACAAGACTATGAGAGCCAGAAAAACGACAGAACAAGGTTCCCATAGACTTGTATTGAGTTGTGACCTCTGGCGCACTCCAAAAAAACACTGGAGCAGCCGGCAGTTCACAAACTGCACTAGATTGATTGGAACATTGCAGTTAACAGATGAAGATGCTGGATGGGAGGATAAGACCGGGGGCAGGGGAATTAAACTTAAAGCACCACTCCAGTGATGCAATAAACAAAATAGCTGGAGTGGTGCTTTCAAGGGAACCTGTCACCGGATGTTTATAATACTCACCTAATGGTCAGTGCAGAGCAGACTGGTCGGATGGGCGTCTCCATTCTCCGGGTCTGGGCCTCCTCTTTCGGCCATCTTTGTCCTCCTTCTGAAGCTAGTGTGGATGACGTGTTCTACGTCATCTACACTAGCCAGCATTGAGGTCCTGCACAGGGGGCACTACAATACTTTGATCTGCCCTACTCAGGGCAGATCAAAGTGCGCCTGCGCAGTATCTCAATGTCGGCTAGTGTAGATGACGTGGAACGCGTAATCCACACTAGCTTCAGAAGGAGGACAAAGATGGCCAAAAGAGGAGGCGCCGGACCCAGAGAAAGGAGACACCTATCCTACCAGTCTGCTCCGCACCAACCGTTAGGTGAATATTATAAACATCCGGTGACAGGTTCCCATTAAAGAATAGTATATTCCATAATCAAGTAACTAGGGGGTTAACCCATGAGAAGTTGAATTGTGTGATGCATAACACAGTGTCTGATTTCCTACTGATATAAAAGAAGTAAGGACCTATGTAAGCTCTCTAAACAATGTGCAGAAAATACTATAAACATCCTCCTCGCTGAATGCAACGTGAATGAGGCATCTATGAAATTCCTCACTTGGGACATCATCCCGTCATGGACACCGGAAGATAATAATCCACAGAACATATGTGCATAACACTAAAGAAAAATGAATCCAGCACTTGAAGACGTGGGCGATGATTACTCCGTGGCTGAGAAGCATGCCTGTTATGATGGAAATAATCCTTTTACTTTTATGTGGGAGGTGAGAAGGATCTTTTGTCTTTGTGGGGCAGTGCAGAGTAAATGGACGATATTTGTCCTCAATTTGATAATAATGATTATACTTGTGAACCAAAAAATGTTCAGAGAATAGATAAGTCTACAAACCATTTGCAGGCATGGCAGGAAATAAGCTTTCTGTCCTGGAATTGAACATATCTCATAAGATGTTAAAGATTTTATATAGAGATGAGACAATCTCCCGAAATTCGTAAAGGACAGATTCATTCGATTTGGTCAACAGATTTTCTTCAGATTGAATAAAACCGGTCTAAATTAAGAGTGGCCCCAAAAAAACATTTATGATTCTCTGAGGTCTCTACAGACCCACAGCATAATAAATTAAGGGATTAAAAATCCTAAACACTATATACAAATTGTCTCTTCAGGGAAGAAGGAGACAAACTCTAGTGCCAACTATTGGAAGTAACAATCCTAAAAGTCAAAAGTAGCCTTTAAAAAAGTCTTTTCATATGACCTAGGATTTATGCGAGATCAGAACCTCAATTTGCAGACACGGTGTTTCGGGATGATTGTCCCTCGTCAGTGCAAAGTGTAAGATCTGATCTGGCTGACTTTGCACTAACGAGGGACAATTATTATTATTATTTATTTATAGAGCACCTTTGATTCCATGGTGCTGTACATGAGAAGGGGGTTACATACAGAACACATATACAAGTTACAATAGACAGACTGGTACAGAGGGAAGAGGGCCCTGCCCTTGCAGGCTTACATTCTAAAGGATTTTGGGGAGGAGACAGTAGGTGTGGGGGGGGGTCGGGCGGCAGCTCCGCACGGTGGTCGGGCGGCAGCTCCGCACGGTGGTGGGGCGGCAGCTCCGCACGGTGGTGTGGCGGCAGCTCCGCACAGTGGTGAAGCGGTGGTGGATTGTCCACGGTGGTGGACAATCATCCTGAAACACCGTGTCTTCAAACTGAGGTTCTGATCTGGCATAAATCCTAGGTCATATGAAAAGGCTTGTTAAAAGGCCACTTTTGACTTTTAGCATTGCTACTTCCAATAGTTGGCACTAGAGTTTGTCTCATTCCTCCCTGAGGAGACAATTTGAATATCACCCAGAGGAGCACTGCAGCTATAAGACTCCTCACCACTGACAGCCAGTTTAGTTTGTCAGTTTCCGCAAGGAGAAACGTTTTTCCCTGAAACACTATATATTCACTTGTCTTATTTCTGTCTCTCACCCAATGACATGTCACCCGCTACCCAACTACATGAAGTCAATCGCAAGCCAAAGGAACCGTAGAGCAGCATGAAGGAATGGGATGCTGATCTGGTGTAACGACAGGTGAGGGGCAGGATTAGGACAGGGGACTTGAAGATATATTTGTTAAAAAAGCATTTCCTCACGCTATAAAAAATACAGCAAAATATTGCTCATTGGCTGTCAAAGCCCCTGATTTTCTATTTGTTAATCACAGTATGAACACTGCTGACTGGCATTATCAATTCCTTGGATATCATTTTGTATCCCTTTCCAGTTTTATACAGTTCAACTATCTTTTACTGTAGATCCATTGTCAATTTTTTTGCTTTCCTCATGACTCACAATCCAGAAACATCAGTGGCTGGATGAAAGATGCAAAAGTCTGTCTGGATCCCAGAAACTCACTCAGCTTTTATGCACACACACTGATTACAAGCAAACAGGTGACAGGTGAGGATTTTACCTTTATTAGCCCTTCAAACCCATTTGTGTCAACTTCTGTGCATGTTATCAGGCCAAAATCACCAGGGTATGTGACTTTTGATCAGGGTCATTTGGATGTTTTTGGTTGTCATTATGATTTTAAAAGAGAAAACATAATAGTTTGACAATAAATGGCTTCACACAACCACTAACCATGATTGTTTGTGTTATTATTTATATTCTCTGAAAAAGCCCAAGAAAGCCAAAAATCTGCCGGGGTATGTAAACTTTTGCGCACCACTGTAAATAGCTCCATAGACTATCACAGGTACGAGTGCTATCTGTGAAAACCACAGATAGCACTTTTACGTGAAAATTAGAAATGTGAATGAGGCCTTAGAGGGGTGCAAAAATATTTGCAGGAGCCTGGTCTACTAGCCACATCGATACACAGTGGTTGATGGATCTGAACACTTTGAACCACTTTTTAGTACTGAATTCCCCAGCACTTCTTCTGATTAATAGTTTACTGTAATGTTATTACGTATTTCACTCACAGCGGCCTATTACTCATAAGAGTCGCCAAAGATGTTGCAGGCGGAAGAGAATGTTCTCCAAGCTTCTTTTTACTGTACTTAGTGTGACTTATTGCCATCTGCGCAACCTGGGAAGATCTGCTGTAGAACCTCATTATAGGGAGAATGAGGAGCATCATCTCAATTAATCTGTAAAGTTTGTGCACACAGTATAATTCTGAAGTTGCTGCTGAACATAGAAGTTAGTGCTTTTTGTTATTGGTAAAGAAAGGATAGACAAGTCCAAGTGTGACGCCCTGACAAAATCAGGTTGTCACAGATGACTGCACCCCTCTCCAAGTGCAGGATTCCCTCCTCCTTGGCCTTCCAACACAACCTCACACAGGTACATACGCCAGCCACAAAAGCCTAGTCACCCCCCCAGGACAATAGGGACACAACAGTGGGCGGGGCCAGGCAGATGGTGACGCCCACCTAGGGGTCCTGAGGTGTCAAGGGGAGGGAACACACAGTTAAGTTTGGACAGAGTTGAGGAGACAGTGGAAGTGAGAGGAGTGAAGTGGTAGTCGGGGGTTGTAGCTCCTGGACTACCAGACTACCTGAGTAGACTAGGTGGCAGATAGCAGAGCAGGGCCACAGGCAACGGAGATCCGGTCGCGGAAGACCTTAAGTGGACCGGGGCAGGGTTGTAGCCCGCCGGTGCCGTCAGCAGGAATCCAGTTCGGAGGCCGTGCACAGTCGGGGTGCCTGGACCCCAGGGCGAGGACAGCTGCAAGCACCTTTCCGATTAACCAGCAGGTGAAAAGATTCCAAGTCTTGTCCCATTAACAGCCCAGATAGAGCGAGACGGAAGCCCAACGAGGGGGATAGGGTGTCTGCAAGTGCCTGCAAAAATCCCAAGGGTCAGATCTCGCGGGCCACAGCTCCCACAGAAAAGTCACCGGGAGTGGACTTTCCCCGTTTCATGTGGACTAGTCAACACACAAGAAAGCAACACAGAAGTGCAGGAAGAAGGGCCTCTGTCCTGTCTACCGGTGTGCGGAACCCGAGCACAACCCTCCGGAGGCTACCGATAGCTGGCACTTGTTTTACTATCTGGACTCTGTGTGATTTATTCAAACACGTACATCGGTATCACCCGGTCCAGCCCTGCAGACTGCGTCCCAGCACTCCACCTACACCTGGGCCCCCGGGACAACACCTCCCCTACCTGTGGAGGGGATACCATCCTGCTGCCCCGCTCCATCAGCCCCTGGCACCCCATACGAAGGCAGCGGCGGTGTCACCAACCACCACCGCAACCCTCGGGTGGCGTCACTGACAAACTCTCCCCTGTAAATAACCCCTTTATTTCCATTGTGGGCGACGAACGGCTGCACAAGCCCGGGTCCAGCTGCCACTCGAGCCACAGCAACCTCCCAGATTCGAGCGTCCTGAACAGCCTCCCTGCCGTGGTCTGTTCCTCGCCCGCAACACAAGGAAATGTCAAAGACAATGGTGGGTAGGAGAAAAACAGTTTACAAAGAAGGGCCAGTGGAGAAACATATGGGCCCTGATTCATCAATGTCGGCAATTTTGTTTTTGATACTTCCTGGTATTTGACTTTGTCAAAACGTTTTTCAAACAGTCATGTTTGTCTTACGTGCATTGTTAGTGCATGTGGAGATCGAATTTATTTTATCTGTGGATTTTCCGCATTTGATGAAATTTTATCTCAGCGTACTTGCAAGAGATATTATTGTAAGATGCTGCGTTTTTTAGCATATGGAAAATACGAGTAGGCTGTGCCAAAAGCTCATTATGGGAGCTTAAGATTTGGGTATGTGCATATGATATCTTTTAAAAGATAGTGTAACCGCTATCATTTGCAAGAGAGAGATTCTTCAGGAACACTATGGCGGTATTATTCCTGAAGCATCTTTTGTTAGTTCCATTTGGTTGTTTTTTTTGTGTTAAGTTGTACTATCAGCGTTTTGTTTTTAGAATATCTATACAATAAAGAATGGCTTCCACGCAGCTGTAGCTGCCTGTAGAATGGACAGGTCAACTCTGTTATCTGTTTGAGACTTAATAAGCCTGAAGGGGTTAAAAGAAGCTCAAAAAAGCTGAACGTAAAACCAGTGAGTCGTTTTTACATTGCAGTGTATACCATGCTTTCCAAAAATAAGACACTGCCTTATATTTTATTTTGCCCTGAACAAGGAGACACCCCCCCCCCCCCCCTTCCCAGGAGGATCATACTTACCAGACCCCGGACATCTGCGTGGCTCCGATCTTCGGTGGGTGCTCTCAGCAGGTCCTTCCCTGCTCTGGCCGACACTAACATACATCAGATCACGCACACACACTCATATTCACACACATCAGATCGCACACACAATCACACATCAGATTGCACACACACAATCACCACATCTGGCGATACCAATTGCTTTGGGCCAACAGGGGAGCCTTAGACGCAGTGCAGTGGCGGGTGAGGACCTGAGGTGGATGCGTTCCACCGTAGATCCTTCATACGTTCCACCGCAGGTCATCGTGCTCCACTGCACTGCGTCCAAGGTTCCCCTGCTGGCCCAAAGCAATTGGTATCGTCAGATCTAGTGGGTGTGTGAGTGCGATCTAATATCTGATTGTCTGTGATCTGATGTGTGTGGGTGTGCGATCACTGCAGGTCCTACTGTTCGGCGTCTGATAAGTATGATTGTGGGGTCTTCTCTTTTTTGGGGGTGTCTGCTGTGTATAATGAAGTGTACTGCAGTATTTTTTTATCTGTATGGACACTATATTATTGAACGGTGACCAGGGCTTATTTTTGGGGTAGGGCTTATATTTAAGCCTTACACCGAAAACGCTGAAAATTCCTCCTATGGGTTTTTGTGGGGGAGGGATTATTTTTGGAAAAATAGCACTTGCTCAGAAGGGTTTTGGAGCAGACTCACCTAAAAAAAAAAAAGACATTTTGTGTACATACCCTTACAGTGATTTTATCAAAACCGACCTTCAGGAGCACAGTGAGGAGGCGGTATTTCTGATTAATTGAACGTTTAGACCAATTGTATGGTTGTGCCACTGATCCCAACTGTGCTCTCTATAATGTTGAACCAGAGATAGCTTTGCCAGCCAGCATCGGAGGAGGTTGGTCAGACTGTTTCAGTGCTATGCTTACAAGCTCTATAGAAAAGAGCTTGTCAGTGGTGGACTTGTGGTTTTTGAGAATGGTACTTCAAAGGTGGCCTAATAAATGAGTTGTAAACAAAACTAAAATATGCTCTGTTTTTGAGAACAGATACGTTTTTTAATAACAATTAAATTGCAAAGCTGATTGTTTTTATGTTAATGAAAACACTTAAATATTTTTGCTGGTCTGAATGTGTTAAGGTGTTAATACCCATGGGATCTATGACCTATCTGGCTATATTTCTTTAGAATTTAGTGTGAGGTTTCAGCCGTTTATTAGTGGTGCTTGAACATTAGTGAAGAGCGAGCACTAAAAACCAGAGTGCGCAGTACTCCAATCACGAGCAGTTGGATGCTCCAACACGCTCAACTGATGTGAGTAACCCGTCTAATGGAAGTAAATGGGAAGTCAGCCGGTCAAAAGCCAGAATTGGAGCATCAAATGTGAGGCGCCAATTTTGGGGCAGTTGTGGGATGATATTTTTAGGTTTGGGAGGGCCAAATAACCATTAGCCCTCCCATACTGATAATACCAGTCCCCAGCTGTCTCCTTTAACATGGCTAGTTATTAAAAATAGGGGTCCCCACATCAATTTTTAATTTAATTAAATAATTAATTTATTAGGTTAAACAAGACTAAAAGCGCCACGTGAAAGGCACTAAAGGCTGCAAGAGCACTAATAAAAGCTCTCCCTGCTACATCAAATCTCCCTGAACTACTTCCAGAGGAGAGTGTGCCGAGCATCGCATTGTAGTCGTGATGATAGAGAAGTGTTCGTATTGTGAACACTTGCTGATTAATTTCTTACTCAATTCCAGCTTGTCTGCTCTGCTTTTATTTTGCTTGTTCTTCTTATAAGTATCAAATAATATTAGCGATTTAGGGGGTAACGCGGGTCTATTCACACTGGTCGCCTCATGCTGGAAGCTTGTTGGCATTCAGAACTGCCATTTCTGCCAAGTGTGAGGCTATAATTTATGGCTGTCAGCTTCTGCTGTACCCGGCTATTATTTTAAGAATCTTCTGAAACTGAAATTTACTGTATAATTTCATTTGTCATTTGTCTGCTTATATTTTAAGATGTCTGCACCTGCAGATTCCACAGCGCTTCTTTATAAAGCTTCATACTATAATGGAAGGGCCTTATTACAGGCCCCCCATTCTGCCATATCAGGAAAGTCAGTGGCATTTACATGAAAACCGTTTATTTCAACAGGGAGAGGTGTGAATATATGATTTTTGTATTATTGAATACCGCTGCTATAAAGGAGTACTATACAATATTTAGCTAGTTTTGGGACCCAAGATTTATCAGCAGAACATTTATATTCGGACGCTTCCGTTCTGATCCAGTCATTGCACTGGCTGCCCATACATCATAGGATCCAATTTAAATTGCTTGTTCTCACCCACAAAGCTCTTCACTTCATGGTAACCCCCTACATTTCCACCCTCATCTCTGTCTATCACCCTACCCGTTCTCTACGCTCTGCAAACAATTTTTGACTAACATCCACACTAATCCGAACCTCACATTCCTGGCTAAAAGTATTCTCCTGAGCTGTACCAATCCTCTGGAATGCTCTACCCCAAGAATCTAGGACGAACCACAACTTACACAGCTTCAGGTGCTCCTTAAAACACATCTTTTTAGGTTGGCCTACCACCCTTCCTAATCAGTCAATTCATATATCTCCTCTACTATTACTCAGAACATAATTCTCCCTCAAACTCCACTGTACCCAAAAGCATCACAAAGATTGGCTGGTGACTTTTTCATTATCCATCCCCATTTTTTGGAGACGGCTGGACCGTCGTTGTAAATAATCACCTGAACTTTGTATCACCCCCCTCACCCCATTGTAGATTGTAAGCTCTTACGAGCAGGGTCGTCTATATTTTTGCTTTAATTATTGTATCTTCTATAACTGATACTTATGTTTATTTCTATATGAACCACTGAATTGTAAAGCGCTGCAGAATATATTGGTGCTATAGAAATAAAGATTATTATTATTATTATTTCCGAGAGTATCCGACGACACCCCCAACTTGTCTTCTTCCCAAAGTGCATCGTTGAGCCATCTCTTCTCCAGGTAAGGCCTCTTTCACACGTCCTTGTCTCCGGTACGTGTTTGGTCCTTTTCCTCACGAATCGGAGACACGGGCACACGTAGACTCATTAAATGGGTCTGCGCTCACATGCGTGCTCTGCTATGGACCGTGTGTACATGTGGAGCATACGTGTGTCCGTGTGGTCCACACGTCAACATATCCGTTTTTCTCCGACATCACGGGTGTCACACGGAACGCAAACGGACCACATGGAGGTGTTCCGTGTGACACGCACCAGAGAAAACACACGTGTCTGAGAAAAAAAAAAAACTTTACTCACCTTCTCCAGCCCTCCTGTCTCTGCCGTTGCTGTCACATGCTTCCAACCGCCACTCATTATGCTCATTGCATATTCACTTCACTGCGGCCGGAAGCTGAAGCAGCGGGGAGTCGGCAAGACCGGAGACCAAAGATCAGCACCACGGACAGCGACGCCAGGGACAGGTGAGCAGAAAGTTCCCGTTCTCCGTGTGTTATCACGGATAACACACGGAGAACACACGTGTGCCATAAACACGGCTCACGCAGGGCAATACACACCTTTGACACGTCCGTGAAAAAACGTGCTTGATTTTCACGAACGTGTGAAAGAGGCCTAAGTGATAATTAGAGATGAGCGAATCTGATGAAATTCAAAATCACCAAACTGCACAGATATTACCTGGAAATTCGATTCACATCCAATTTATTTTCCCCAATCTGAATGTCCCTTATCATTTTCTGGAGTCTTGGAAGAACCCACAGCATAATAACTTTAAGAGTAAAGGAAAAACAACTAATACTCCCTGCTCACCTCTCCAGCCACCTCCGCTTTTTGCTGTGTCCCACATGCTTATCTATGCCTGTCGCTACCACCACTATGTGCTGAAACCCCAGGCATCTTCACTCCAGGCTGGGACTTTGTGCCACAAAGATAGCAAACATATGCACAGAGAAATCCTGGGCCTGGTTTCAGCTCTAAGCCCTAGCCTAGTGTGAAGAAGCCCAAAAATACCAATATGCAATAAGAAGAGGCGCCGTTGACTGTACAGAATTTTAAAACCAGTAGGAATCCTACACTGCTAAAGCCTATGCACTTAATGCATGGTCTAAGAAAAATGCAAAGGAGGGATTGCAATACATCCTGGAAGAGACTTAGAGGAATGCTTCTAAAAACATTGTTTTCTCGTTTGGAAGGAGTAGGACACCAAGACTGGTAAAGCATATGCATTATGTGCAAGGGCTGTCAAAAATAGGAAGGAGGCATTCTGATACACCCTGATAGAGATGTAGAGGAGATGCTCTGAAAACATCTTTTACCATTGGTAAGGAGTAGGACTCTTAGAATGGTAAACCCTATGCACTATGTGTAAGGGCTGCAAAAAATTAGGAGGATGCACTCCGAGATACCTTGAAAGAAAAATAGAGGAGGGCCTCTGAAAACATTTTTTTCCACAATGGTAAGGAGTGAGACTCATAGACTGGTAAACCCTATGCACAATGTGCGAAGGCAGAAAACCATTTACCCCTGGTATATATAATTATTAGAGGCAGGGCTCTAAAAATTGTGTAGTAAGGCATCACATGTACCCTGGACAAATTAAGAGTAAGGGTCACATCATGACCCTCTTGATATGGTGGAGGAGGAGGATATGAAAAAGGAAGAAGACAAGAACTGTATACCCTTGTTTGGGTGGGAATGGATGAATGTACCTACCAATACTTTTTTTTTTTTAATTCTTTATTTAGTTGGAACCAACATAAACATGAGATACCAGTCCTAGGGTCTAATGGACTAACTGCATCATCAAATCTGCATTCAAAACAGGTAAAACAAGAAAGTTGCAAAAATCAAAATCATATAAAGACAAACAACCTGTTTTGTAGCATTTACGAATGCAAGATTCCAAAAGTTTAAATATAAACAAAGTAACAAGACAGAGAATATGAGAAGCAAGTAGTAATTTGACAGAAAAGAGGAAAAGAAAACCGAAAGAGGGATGTTGCGTTTTGACCAGAAGAAGAAAAGAAAGGCAGGGGGAGGAAGGGGAGAGTATGAGTAAGGGGTACTTTACACGCTGCGACATTGCTACCGATATATCGTCGGGGTCACGTTGTTAGTGACGCACATCCGGCGCCGGTAGCGACATCGCAGCGTGTAACACTAATGAGCGACGATCAACGATCGCAAAATCGTTCCAAAACAGTGATCGTTGACACGTCATTCATTTCCTTAATATCGCTGCTGCCAATGGTATGATGTTATTCGTCGTTCCTGCGGCATCACACATCGCTATGTGTGACACCGCGGGAACGATGAACATCTCCTTACCTGCGTCCACCAGCAATGCGGAAGGAAGGAGGTGGGCAGGATGTTACGTCCCGCTCATCTCCGCCCCTCCGCTTCTATTGGCCGGCCGCTTAGTGACGCCGCAGTGACGTCGTTATGACGCCAAACGCACCTCCCCCTTGAGGGAGGGATTGTTCGGCGGTCACAGCGACGTCGCTGACCAGGTATGTGCGTGTGACGCTGCCGTAGTGATAATGTTTGCTACGGCAGCGAGCACCAAATGTCGCACGAGCAACGGGGGAGCGTGCTATCGCGCTCGACATGGCTAGCAATCGCTAGCGATATCGCAGCGTGTAACGCAACACTAAGGGGAGGGGGTAGGAATTGTAGGATAGCAGGGAAAAGGCAGGTGGGAGGGGAAGAGCATGCATGTGGCATTTACCATTAATACACATAATTTATGGACAGCTATGGTTTGATTTATTTGTCTGTAATAACTGGATGGGTTGTTGTTACCAACATCTTGTGAAAAATGTATGTCAATAGTACCTTTTGAAATATTTTTTGAAATTGGTGATAAGTTCAATATTTATTTCACCCACTGTGTTTGTGTGTGTGTGTGTGTATGCATGTATAAGTGTATATATATGTGTGTGTGTGTGTGTGTGTGTATACACAGTATAGGCAATATATATAAATGATATATGTACATAAATAATATTTTAATATTTTACAAAGAACTGAAAATATGTAGATCAATATTGGCTTTGGCAGCAAAACTCTTATTTCCATTTGTAAATTATATGTTAATTTATTATTAGTGAGATTCCTAAGTCTCGCCTCATAACAACAGCTGACATTTCTTCCATAATAGGATTTCCGTAATAAAACGTCTGAAGACAACTCATAGATGAGTGTGCATGCTACTTCTTGCTTTAAATAATTATAAGTAAATATTTACATAAAATCCCGGTTTTGGGTCACTGGTGTCTAATGAATTCTGTGAGTGGAAATCTACAGCTGTAGAATAAAAAATACTTATGTCAGGTCAACCATGATGTAAATAAAATCTCCCAAGCTAAGGATGTTGTCTATCCTATATTTCCTCCCAGAAATTCTTTCAATGTCATACAACTTGAAATTTTAGCGTTTGCAGAAAAACAAATAGATTTCCATCCGGGGTTATTTTTCGTCTAAACACTATTTCTACTAAAGTATATTCTACATTGACATAAATTGTTGTGTAAGTGAAAACATGAAAAACAAAAAACAAACAAACCATGGCGTTGGAAAGGATCTTCACTTGGATCAAGTCTTTTGATGAGGTCCTACAGATGCTCAATAGGGTTTAGGTCTGGAGACATACATGACCAGTCCAGAACCTTTACCCTCAGTTACTTTAGTAAAGCAGTAGTTGTTTTGGAGATGTGTTTGGGGTCGTTATCATGTTGGAATACTACCCTGCGGCCCAGATTCCGAAGGGAGTGGATCATGCTTCATTTGCTTGAGTATGTCCAGTATATATTGGCATTTATGGTTCTCTAAATGATCTGTAGCTCCCCACAGCCGCCAGTACTCATGCAGCCCAAAACCATGACACTCCCACCACAATGCTTGACTGTAGGCAAGACACACTCATCTTTCTCATCCTTACTTGGTTTCTGCCACACACGCTTGACACCATCTGAACTAAATAAGTTTATCTTGTTTTCATCAGACCACAGGAAATGGTTCTAGTAATCCAGGTCTTTAGTCTGCTTCTCTTCAGCAAACGGTTTGTGAGTTTTCTTGAGCATCATCTTTAGAAGAGGCTTCCTTCTTGGATGACAGCCATGTAGAGCAATTTGATGCACTGTGCGGCATATTGTCTGAGCCCTGACAGGCGGACCCCCCACCTCTTTAACCTCTGCAGCAATGCTGGCAGCACTCATTTACCTATTTTGAAAAGACAACCTCTGGATGTGACGCTGAGCACGTGCACTTAACTCCTTTGGTCGACCATGTTGAGGCCTGTTCTGAGTGGAACCTGTTTTGCTAAACTGCTGTATATTCTTGGCTACCGTGCTGCAGTTCAGTTTCAGGATGTTGGCAACCTTCTTATAGCCTAGGCCATCTTTATGTAGAGCAATATTTATTTTTTCAGATTCTCAGAGAATCTTTGCCATGAGGAATAGTGATGGGCGAACCCCCCAATGTTTGCGTTCGGGAGACTTGCCCCAACGTTTTGTAAGAATCGAGTTTGGGTTGTGAGATAACGGCAACTTGCATCCGAACACTGAACTCGGGCTTTACAGTTATGGGATGGAGTGGTGAGTCTGTAAAATAAACAATATAGTTAATAATAAACATTGTCATTATACTTACAGGTGCAACGACGCATCCTGCAGACTCTGTTTCACGGCCGCTTCTGCTTCCAGGTCCGATCATTGCTGTGCCCCGAGTAACCACCACTGACTTACAGGACCTTCCATGACATCGTAGCCATGTGACCAGTCTGGTGTCAATGTTGTACAGACATTGAGTTACAGACTGCTCACATAGCTATGACGTCACGGAAGGTCCTGTAAACCACTAGCTAACAACATTTACACCAGACTGGTCACATGGCTATGACGTCATCGAAGGTACTGTCAGCTATGCACTCGGGTGAAGTCACTGACAGCTCTCAGCTGAGTCTGTGTGAGCAGACCTGTGTTTCCTCCTCGCATAGATGTAGTAGAGCTGAAGATGCTCACCCGCCTTTGGGCTACGTCGGAGGTTTTGTTTTTGTGTAATAAAGATGGAGTCCTAAATGTCTTCTATTTTATTTCCAATAAAATATTTTTTCTCTGTGTTGTTTTATTTTACTGCTAAAATAACAGACAATCACAGACGCTGTTTCAGAGTGGGTGTGTGAGATTGGCTGCTGGAGTAACCTGGAACCAGCCCATACATTCTAGCATCTAGAATATATAGGCAGATTCCAGGATAATCCATCAGCCAATCACAGATGCCCATTCTGCATGACAGCGTCTGTGATTGGCTGTTGGGTACCTCACACATATAGTAGTGTAAAAATAAATAAATAATTTAAAAAAATGACGTAGCGCTCCGAAGTATTTTTGATTCTCAGTGCATCGCCACCTCCATCTTCCTGGCTTTACCTTGGCTTGCAATCAAAATATAGGAAGCCCATTAATTTTTGTTTCAATTATTTTTAATTATTTAAACAAATAAATAAAAAAAATGCGTGAGCTATTGCCATATTTTGATCGCCAGTCAGGTAAAACCAGGCAACTGGAGGTTGGGATTCTCAGTGTGGTAAGGCCCAAGCATTTTGGGCCCCCACACTAAAAACTGCAGCCCGCAGCCACCCCTGGAAATGGCACATTGTTTCTTAGCACCATTTCCAGGCGCTTTACCCGACTCGTACAGCGGCCCTGATGGCGGTGGCACGCTGGGTAATAAAGGTGTTAATACCAGCTTTGTATTTTCAGCTAGTACTAAGTCCAAAATTAATGGTGTCATGCCAAGTTAGACATGGCCACCATGGATTTCTAGTAAACAGTAAAAAAAAACACAACACATAGAATTATTTTTTTTAATTAGAAATAAAACAAAAAAACAATAAGACACTCCATCTTTATTATAAAAAAATCCTTAGTTCGATGTAATCCACTGGTAGAGCATTGTCAGCTCTGCTTCATCACTCTGTAAAGACAAGCATCTCTACAGAGATAAAAGGAGGCTTCAGCGCTCTGTACAGACATATACAGAGCGAGAAGCAGGGAGAGCGATGTTAGCTCTGCTTCATCGCTCTGTACAGAGCAAGAAGCAGGCTGACACTGAGGGTATGATTCCACTTGCGTATGACTTGTGCAGTCTCGCATTGCATCACCCCGCACGGCCTGAGATTCTCCTGACAGGAGCACCTCAGCTGCATGGAAATACATGCAGCTGACCCACTCATGTCGGGTGAGTGTGCGCCATGCCAGGTGATATCAATGCGAGACTCGCACAGTGACAGTCAAAGTTCAATCGAGTCCATGAGCTCGGGTGAACCCTGAAGTCACCGCGAACATGGTCGAAAACAGCTGAAGACTGCTGAGTGACGAGCAGTGCAATGAATACCGCCGAAAGTTAACAGGACCTTCCATGACGTCCCAGCCATGTGACCAGTCTGTAAGCCAATGTCTGTACAACATTCACATCAGACTGGTCTCATGGCTATGACGTCATGGAAGGTCCTGTAGTCAGTGGTGGTTACCTGGGGGCACAGCAATAATCGGAAGCAGAAGCGGCCGGGAAAAGCGTCTGCAGGATGCCTCACGGGACCTGTAAGTATGATCACAATGTTTTTTAATAATGTGCTTTTTTTTTTTACAGCCCCTGGACCCGAACTGTAACACGAGCTATTGTATATCTTTTTTGGCATCTTTGTTCATCTTTTTGTGAAGTCTAAAAGCAGTTGAAATGAATTGAAAAAGATGGGACGTATGTACACCAAGTCGTTTTGACATTGCATCGCTTTCTTTTCATTCTTTTTAAAGTTCATTAATGTTCTAGGCAGAATCCTTCTGAAAATGACATCATGTGCACATACCCTGAGAGATTCCAGTTGCCTGATGATAATTTCGGAGCCACCTCTTATTGTCAGCCCTTCTTCACATTTATGCAACCAAATCATGTCTAGTTACTACATCTCTAGTATGAAAAATAAAACAATTTCAAGTGTCTTTTCCTTTATCTGGAGAAGAAATGTGCCAGTACAATTTATGACTGAGAACATTTTTCAACAAAGACAATTTTCAAAATATGCCAAGAGCTTTTCCTTTCATGCAAGCAGATGTATTAAAATAATGGGGAAGGAAAATTGAACACAATCGAGGCTTAAGGATGTAGATGATCTGATGATGAGAAGACATTAACAAGCACTTACAGGCGTCTGAGGGTAGATTGACCTCGCTTACTCTCATGCTACCAGTCCTTAGTTGACTTCCATTGTAAGAATTTGACTAAACCTATGGGAGATGGAGCTGTGGCCATGTTTAATGGTTTACTATATTTACAAGGCTAATATAGAACTTATATCAACTTTGTATAATTTAGATTCTTGCAACCTAATATTAATATCATTTAAAGTGGATTTGTAACTAGATTTCACAATACAAGCTACATACCTTATTTAAAGTGATGTCCATAACCTTTTCCTAATTGAAGTACTCCCCCTTGAAAAATAACCATTTCAGTAATGCCGGTGCTGGGTCTCCCAGAGCTCATGTGACACTATTATGCTACGTGAGCCCTGAAGTTAATCAGTGACCATTGTTGGACTGTTGCATTTTCTTTCAGTAAAAATGAGAAGGACGTGAAGAAGTCCTGAGAATTTGAGTCACAGGAAACAAAGAATTTTGTTTTGCTTAAAGGGAATCTGTCAGCAGGTTTTTTCTACCTCATCTGAGAGCAGCATAATGTAGAGACAGAGACTCTGAATCCAATGATGTATCACTTAGATTACTGGGTGAAGCAGTTGTGACACAATCAGAGTTTTTAGATTTAGTATTGAAGCAGAGCTAAATAGATGCCTCCACCCACACTAGGCTCGCTGTATACAATGTCTATAGACAGTGAGCTGCTGATCACAGCAAGGGGCAGGCAGGAGGCAATGTAGTCCAGTCATTGATAAGGTCCCGGTGCTAATACAATCATTGCAGGTAAACAACAGTACCTTGATAAGATACAAATCACTGAAATCTGTGTTTAAACCCTTCAACATTCTGTCTTCAGTTTATATAGCAAAAACTTGCTGACAGATTTCCATTAAACCAAAGAATGAAACAATGCTGGTATTATGGGTTGTCCTGTTAAGTCTGCAGTCACTATGTGGCTAGTAAATAGGAAGTATTCAGCTCACTGTTAAATTTTCTCTGCACTCCGGAGCACAAATAGCGATTTTGCCACATCACAATAGTATGAAGGAGGAAGGATGCATCCAGCCCAATGGACAAGCAATCTTCTTTTATTCATATAAGTGCAAACCAAAGGACATAAGGTAAAAATTCATGTTAAGATAATAAAAACATCTTCAAGTTTTAGGTGACTATGTAATGTGGCTCAGGACAGCAGCTGTGGGCAAAGTATTGATCTCTCACGCCCCGCCATGCTACAGATAGATGGGACCTTGTGTGTGTGACGGTGTGTCAGTTGCTGAGACGTCTAAGCTCAGTATTGCCATGCTTTGTGCAGTGCCAGCTCCTTTTACCCTACAATGAGGAAACCACACTAGCTCGTACAAGCAAAGACCTTTTTACTGACAACCAAACTTATATACAGGGAGTATTAGGAAATGAACTTGCCATTTTCTTCTATAGAATGAACAGGTACAATGGTTACAGATAGGGTCACCTTCTTTGCAATGGAGGTTCCGACAATTGAAGTGACTCCATTTTCCAGATACAGGGCCACACGGGTCAACGTGTTTCGCTGTGACCACCATACCCAAACTACTTTGTGTGATCCTTTCTTAGGGCCGTTACCCTCTTTAATGTGTCCTCAGCCGGGCTGATCTTTTTTTGTCTCTCAGGTCCCCCAGGTCTGGCCGACACTGGACTCAAACTTCCAAGTCTCTTCCTTATAGGCACCCCAACTTGCCTGTTCTGCCCTTCCAACTTCCCCGCACTGCCCCAAAGTCCTTTTCCTTCTAATCCCTTTTCATAACTGCCTGCTAACAGGAGCTATTTTCCTGAACATGCCCAGTAACTCCACCTTTTCTATTGTTGGCTAGATATTAACACTGTAATCTTTGTACACAGGGTGCTGCAGCCCCCGGAGAGATGTAAACATATCAAACATAGTTTCACACGGACTTCGCAAACTGTCATGGCGGTGGCCTGCTCTATTAACATTGCAGATTCTGACACTCCACCGGATGGTTTCTCTGGTGTCTCTGATCAACACAAGCAGACTTGGGTGTTTACCTGCTGTGGCTCACTCACAGGCTAGCAGGATTTAACCTCTTGTAGCCTGCTTGTTAGGCTCCTTTGATCACATGTTGTGAGGAAGCCAATTACATCTGCTCCTCTCATATTTAAGCTGGATGAAATCTACTACACATGCCAGCTATAGGTTATACTGTGTTGGTCTGTGTATTGTGGTGTCCCAGACTATCTGAAAAGTGTTGCTTTTTTGTCTGGAGTAGTTGTGGAGTTTACCCATTGTCTTGTTGTTTCCTACCTGCTCTTGTTTTCCTCCTTATCTTTTATTGTCTGATACTTCTGTTTGAGTGTTAAGTTACAGAGTTTTGGTTCCCCTGTCAATTCTTGTGAGTTTAATTTCACTCCTACCCCCATCCCCCCCTGGGATAGGAGGTGGGGGAATCAGATCAGGGCTCTTCAAGACCAGGGCCAGGAAGGAGACTCAGGCATCCCCACTTTTAGGGGTATCCCTGAGGCAAGGGATAGCATGGGGCCCCATAGCCTGAGGATCAGCTTAGGAGCCCCGGTTTCCTGCTATCCCCATAGTCTTTGTGACATACAGGCAACATAGAACATCATTACAATACCGTACACAATTCACATTAAAATAAAATGATGCGATTGAGGTCTTTAAAGGGAACAGGACAATCTATCCACCACCTTACACCTATATCATCCTTAATCATGAATTATGCTATAGTGCTATCCTCAGCTCTCTGTAGTAGTCTCATAGAGGATGGGTAGAGCAGAGGCCGAGCATGCTCACCCAGAGGCCGAGCATGCGCAGCGCTGCTTCATTTAAAGGAGGAAAGAAGTGCTTCATTCCAGCAAACAGTCAGGAGACCCCATCGGAAAGTTAACACCTACTCAATGGAAAGTTGCTAACTTTTTTTTCTATAGTACCCCTTTAATTCCCCTTTTACTGATAATTGGCAAATGACCCCAGTGTGTAGTAAAATCCTCATGCAGATGTAAGTACAATAGTGATTATACAGCAGCCAAATCCATATAAAGTGGCCATAATATCTCCCCGTTATTACATGCTGTCTGCAGCTTTTGTGCTGGTATCAGTAATTCCAATTCACAGTAATCGCCTCCGCCTGTGGCTCTAGTGTTAGTTTATTTTCTGAACTAATCTCATTATTTACTTGTGTTTACCTGGACTGCCGAGCTTATTTATCTCCAAGGATGAATGAGTCATTTGTACGCTGACAAAAAACAATATCCAAGGTTTTGTTTGTACAATGCACTTGGTTTTCTTGATTGCAGTTGCCAATTTTCACATTATTACATAATCTGCAGAAAGTTAAGAAAATGAGGAAATCTGTACAGAGTAGAATACAGAGCAGGATGGGTCACATTAGGGTAAATGGACCTGGAGTTGTTCTGAGCAGGTTTGTTCCAAAGAAAAACGTAAGAAAATCGCTTAAAAAAGTCTTAAAAAGATTCCTATTCTTTTTACGCAAACACACAATGCTGTTCAGATATTTAAAGGGAACCTGTCACCTGTCACCACTGTTTTGGCCTATAAGCTGCGGCCACCACCACCGGGCTCTTCTATACAACATTCTAATATGATGTATATGTGACGCCCTGGACAAGCCAGGTAGTCACATACATACCAACACACACACCCCCACCCTAGGCAGTTACACCAGCCAAACCAAAAACCCTTGTTGCCTCCCTCCAGAGTCTGATGTCCACACCAGGTGGGGTGGAGCCAGGCGGTTGGCCCCACCCACCGAGGAGTTCACAGACCTGGAGGCGGGAAAGGTGTCAGTTTAGTTTTGGAGGTGAAAGTGAGAGGAGTGAATACTTCGAGTGTCTGGGTTGGAGCCCAGGCACTGACAGCAAGGTTGGCAGATGGTGGTGGCCGTCTGCAGGAGTTGGTGGAACTCCGCAGATCCGTAAGGACCGGGGTCGAGCGTCGGCCCGCTGGTACCGGACCGGGGAACGGAGTGAAGCTAAGCACACAGGCAGGGCCATCGGACCCCGACCAGGCTTGGAGCCGCCATCAATAGTCAAATCCGAATGTGCCAGGAACCCCAGGGGTTTCCTAACAACCAAGTCCCGATTGAAGGGAACCGCTCACACCGTGAGGATATACAGCCACCGCCACAGGCTAGAGATCCAAGGGCCAGCGCCTCCGGGCAAAACGGGATCCTACGGCACCTATATGCCGGGGAGCGGACTACCGGTGGGCAACCACAGGAGTCAAGAACATTCTCAAAGGTGCAGGGAAAGACAGCCACCATCAGCCGTCCGGGGAGAGCACAACAACAACACTGCAGCCGGCTGCGGGACCCGTCCATCCGGCCGTTTTGGTTTACCTACGATTGTGTCAGTGATTGTCTGAGTGAGTACACCAGTGCCGTCCGGCACTGCGCCGCGCAGTCCCTGCACCCCAGCCATCCGGCCTCCCCGTCACACCACCGGGCCCAGGGATCACCAACCCCCCTACCCACGGAGGGGACAACATCTCAGCTGTACCCTACCATCTCTCCCGGGATCCCCGTTACCAGCAGCGGTGGTGCCATTATCACCACGACCCGTGGGTGGCGTCACGAACAATCTCCCTAAACATACCATCCCCATTTCACTCACAGGTGAGGAGCGCTGCTCGAGTCCCTGGGTCCGGTCCACCGCTTGAGCCACCAAGCAGCAGCAGCAGAAGCCAAGGACCTGAGCGTGGCGAGCGCGTCCCCTCCGCCCGCGACATATATAAGAGCCCAGGCTGGGAGTATAACAAAAAACACTTTATAATACTTACCTAACGGTTGCTGTGGTGGACCTTACGGCGTTTCCGTTGTCCGGTGCTGGCGCTGCCTCTTTCGGCCATCTTCATCCTCTTTCTGAAGCCTGGGTGCATGACGCGGCTACGTCATACACACTCGCCGGTCCTGCTCAGGAATTGAATGCCGGTGAGTGTGTATGATGTCGAATCCGTCATGCACTGTGGCTAGAGAAGGAGCACAAAGATGGCCAAAAGAGGCGGCGCTGGCACCGGAGAACAGAGACGCCCATAAGGCCCCCCGCGCAACCGTTAGGTAAGTATTATAAAGTGTTTATGTTCTACCCCCGGCCTGGGCTCCTATATACAGCATGTTAGAATGCTGTATATAAGAGCCCGATGATGGTGGCCGCAGCTTATAGCCAAAAAAAGTGGTGACAGGTTCCCTTTAAGCGTCTTTTGAATGTTATTACTATTTTTAGGTATTGGATGTTATTTTTGTTTTAATAAGTCTATTTCTATCTTGTTTATTTTGCAGCCCTATTATCTTGAAGATTTTGGTTTTTTTAAGCGATAATGGTGAACGAACAATGTTTTTGGTACACAAAACCAGCTGCAGACAGTCACCATGTTATTACAGCATTTGAAGTTGGTTTCTAAAAACTTTTCAAATATGTCCTTTCTTTTAAACAAGGGACCATTTTTGTTTGTTATTTTGCCTCTGTAAAATTAAAATACTTTTTGGTGTGTTCAAGCATGAACTGAGGTCTACCGGGCACTGTACCTAGGCTGGGTTGGGTTCCAAGAACAGCAGCAAGCCATTGGTAATTGAATACTTTTTGTATTCTTTTTTAAAGGGAACCATCCAGTAGGTTTTTGAACCAATAAACTAGAGGCAGTGCCATAATGGTACTAGGATACTGATTAAAACGATATCTTGAGGTGTGAAATCTGAGGTTTGATTGCAGAATAATCCTTGTTCACACCTTCAGAAATGACATGTGTGCACAAGCTTTAGTATCAGGGCAGGACTTTGTGGTTTGTATCCTCTATAATGATTCCTCCTCTGCCTTGCCTCCTTTTCATGATTTAAATTTCTCGTCGCCATTACCGCTGTTGGTGGCGTGTGCGCATTTCTATTGCAATGTTATCCTCATCAAAATGATGATCTCCAGCGCCTTTTACTAAGGACACTGTGGAGATGACTAAGAGTGGCGGTGGCACATGTGCTGATGAAAAGAAAAATTCAATCTGCGCATGCGCTGCTGCCACTCACATTCATCCTTCTTCAATAAAATGGCACCGGATATATGGGTACGCATATGCTCTGATTCCAGAGTCATTTTATTGAAGACAACATCACAGTAGCTATGCGCACAGTGGTAATACTGGCGGCAGCATGAAATTTAAATGAAGAAAAGGGGGCAAGGGTGGAGGAAGAATCATCACGGAGGACCCGATCCACAAAGTCCCATCCTGACTCAAGCCTGTGCACAAATTATGTCATTAATGAGTTGAGTTGAAAAATTTGAGTTTTGATTGCAGAATAATCATTCAAACGAAATAAACTCGGGACTTCAGAACAGGAGAAGGACTTGGGGATTGTGGTTACAAATAAGCCAAGCAGAAGTTCTCAATGTCAAGCAGCAGCTGCTAAAGCAAACAAGATTTTAGAGTGTATAAAAAGAGAGATTAGATCCTGTGATCCCAATGTATTGTTACCCCTCTATAAATCACTTGTAAGGCCACATCTGGAATATGGGAATATGGGATTCATTTTTGGGTTCCACATTTTAAACAGAATATTCAGAAGTTAGAGTCAGTTCAAAGGTGGCAACTAGATTATTGCAAGGAATGGAGGCTTCTCATATGATGAGAGGATGTAAAAGTTGGATTTGCTTAGTTTTAGAAAAAAAGATGTCTCAGAGGAGATATATCTCATTTATATGTCTAAATACAAGTGCATCTCAATAAATTAGAATATCATCAAAAAAATTTATTTCAGTACTTCAATACAAAAAGGTAAACACATATTATAGAGAGTCATTACACACAGAGGGATCGATTTCTATATATTATAGTCATTACACGCAGAGGGATCAATTTCTATATATTATATAGAGTCATTACACACAGAGGGATCTATTCCTATATATTATAGAGTCATTACACACAGAGGGATCTATTCCTATATATTAGAGTCATTACACACAGAGGGACCTATTTCTATATATTATAGAGAGTCATTACACACAGAGGGATCTATTTCTATATATTATATAGAGTCATTACACACAGAGGGATCTATTCCTATATATTATATAGAGTCATTACACACAGAGGGATCTATTTCTATATATTATATAGAGTCATTACACACAGAGGGATCTATTTCTATATATTATATAGAGTCATTACACACAGAGGGTTCTATTCCCATATATTATATAGAGTCATGACACACAGAGAGATCTATTTCAAGTGTTTATTTCTGTTAATGTTAATGATTATGGCTTACAGCCAATGAAAACCCAAAAGTTATCTCAGAAAATTTGAATATTATTTAAGACCAACTGAAACAATTATTTTAAACTCAGAAATGTTGGCGCCTACTGAAAAGTCTGTACAGTAAATGCACTGAATACTTGGTCAGGGCTCCTGTTACATTAATTACTGCATCAATGCAGCGTGGCATGGAGGCGATCTGCCTGTGGCACTGCTAAGGTGTTATGGAAGGCCAGGTTGCTTTGATAGCAGCCTTCAGCTCGTCTGCATTGTTGGGTCTGGTGTCTCTCATCTTCCTCTTGACAAAATCCCATAGATTCTCTATGGGGTTTAGGTCAGGAGAGTTTTCTGGCCAATTAAGCACAGTGATACTGTAGTTATTAAACCAGGTATTGGTACTTTTGACAGTGTGGACAGGTGCCAAGTCCTGCTGGAAAATGAAATTTCCATCTTCAAAAAGCTGGTCAGCAGAGGGAAGCATGAAGTGCTCCAAAATTTCCTAATAGATGGCTGTGCTGACTTTTGGTTTTGATAAAACAAGCTTCTCCAGAATGGTAATCCATATAGCGTATAGATCCGGATTGTCCTCTTTCATTCTGGTTCTGATGGTATGACTATTGTGACCAGTTCCCTTTATATCTTGAGCTTTGTTATCATTTTACAAAAACATTGCGGATCTGATACGCACCCTGAAATTACCCTCGTAAAGTGGTTTATTTTTTGAAATGTGTCTGATGTCACAACATACGACAGCACATTTGATTCAATTGAGGCTTTGCTTTCATGGCCATTGTTTAGCCGAACACAACGGGAGTGATACCATTAAGTCACTATCCAAGGACGCATTTTGGAACATTTCACTAAAAAAATGATGACTCATTTCACAACAAGCATTCAATACAGAAAGCGAATTCACCATAAAGAAAGAGTGACTTAAACTAATCGTTATGGCCCAAAATGCTGGGGATAAATGTATGTTAAGAAGAAATTGCACTAGTATTATTTTAAGAACTAAAAAGAAATATAAAAGCTAAAAATAATCCAACGCACAAATGTTGCAAGGCCCAGATACTTCAGTGCTTCATACAATGCAGCCACTTACAGCAATGCCATCTATCCTAACATAAGTACCTACATCCAGTACAGATGCTCAGTCATATCGGCCAGAAGTAGAATCATAAAATCGATTGTAAATGATAATGACTGGGACAGGGGCGTATATGGGAGGGATAAATGAGTCATCGCTGGTCGCCTATGTACAAAAAATGGCTTAAAGGGGTACTTCACTACTTTAAAACACATTCAAAATGGGCCCATGGTGTTGGGGAAATAATGAAAAAACAACAACACTCATCTCCCTATTTTGCTCCATGAGAGTTTCTTGTCTTCTTCCTGATATTAGTGTCACATCACTTTTCCAACCAAACAACAGCCACTGATCGTCTGCGTGTTCACATTGCATCTAAATCAAGGTCTAATAGAATGTGAAATCTGCATCTGGTGAAGGTTGATGACTGTCTTCACAGTCTTGTGCCCTTCCCCTCCAGAAGAAGAAGCCAAGAATCACATGACCGCTGCAGCTAATCAATAGAAACTGAATGCCTGCAGTCTTCATATTCCACGTGACCTCAAAGAAACATTGTTTATTCAAGCTGCAATGGAGTGCTAAGTTTGCATCCTCTAAAAGTAGTTCAACTGGAGGCAGTAGTCACGTGATTATCAACACGTGACTGCTGCAACCAGAAGGAGAAGACGGGAGTATGGTGGAGTAGCACCTGTCCAGTAAGTGATTTTTAGTTTTTTTTTCTGACCACCATCAATTTAAAGTATGTATAGGATAAGGCTTTTTATGGGCAGATTTCTCAGTCCAGGTTTTATTCACATTCTCAGGTTCCAGTGCCCAAATCAGTGGTCTGTGATTATTGTGGCTCTGAGAACTATATAGGGAAATAAAGGGAATCGGTCATCAGGTTTGTGTTACATAATCCGAAGACAGCAGGAAACACAGGCTGAAACACAGATTTCAGAGACGTGTCGTTTATGAAGCTATGTGCTTGCCATTCTTCTAGAATTCAAACCTTTGAGTCTGAGTCTGTGGTCAGCTTCTCGGTACGGTGGACCAGAGCAGACATACCTTTTCTTTAGGTGTTTAGGTTCTGTGACCCTTGCTTTAGTTCTATTAGGGTAACAGGTGTATTAAATTACTCGTTTGCCTGCCAAATCACCTTTCGGGTGTGGCTTTTAATGCTTTTCTGCTGCTGATATTCTCATTTTGAAGTCCAGCCTTCTTGCTGTTACTGTGTTTTGCCAAAAATAAGACACTGTATTATACTATTTTTGCCCCCCAAAAAAGCACTAGGGCTTATTTTTGGAGGAGGTCTTATTCTTGGAGAAACATGGTTGGGGGTAAGTTTACCTCCCAAAAAAGCAGATCCCCCACTTCCCAGGAGACTTATACTTACCAGACCTGGACGTCTGCGCAGCTCTCAGGTCCTCCTGTGACCTCCAGTGAGTGTTCCTAGCAGCTACAATGCACGCCGTCCTCCCCTGCTTCTGGCTGACACATTCACACACAGCAAATAAAACACACAGCAGATCACACACACACACAGACTCACTCACTCACTCACATCCAGCGTTACAGAATGCTTTTGGCCCCAGGGAACAATGGGAGGAAGGCACGTGTCACAGGTCCTGTAAGCAAGCATTGCGGAAGGTCCTTGTGCTCCACCGCGCTGCCTTTCAGGATTCTGCCGGTGAGAAGAAATCGGTGTCGCTGGATGTGGTCAGTGTGTGTGATCTGATATGTGTGTAATCTGATTGTGTGTTCCGATGTTTGTGTGTGTGGCAATGCAATCACTGCAGGTCCTCCCGCTCGGTGTCTGGTGAGTGTGATTTCGGGGTGTCCGCTGTCTATAATGAATCCTGCAGTATCTTTAACCTTTTTTAGCTGCATGGACACTTCACTATTGAACCGTGACTAGGGCTTATTTTTTGGATAGGGCTTATATTTAAGCCTTCCTCCAAAAATGCTGAAAATCCCTGCTAGGGCTTATTTTTGTGGGAGGTCTTATTTTTGGAAATTCACGATAGTTTCCTGCATTCAGTGGAAGACCAGCTAGGATACCTCTCTCTGCTGTTTATGTTCTCCACTCTGCACCCATCTTGTGATTGTTGTCCATATGTAGGCACCATATTAGCAGTTAGTAAAGACAGAAGCTTCCAGGAGGCACACAAAGCTCACATTCAGCTACATTACTGGGAGGAATATTCTCACAAGACAAAAAAAATCTAAAACTTGGAAAAGTCTGAAATCTGTACATTAGAGGGTCTAAAAATGGAATGAAGATTGCAGCCTGAAACGTAACTGTGCTAAGATACTAACATATGCAGAAAAAAACCCATTTCTTCCATATGCCCATGACCTTAAAAGTCGATGGGGCATAGAAAAATGAGATATGTCAAACCACCGAAAATGGTGTACAGAAAACTGGTGTATACTGCAGATGACATCTACACTAGCTCTTCTAAGAAGGTATATACAGTGGCACACAAAGGTTTGGGCACCCCTGGTCAAAATTACTGTTATTGTGAGCAGTTAATCAAGTTGAAGATGAATTGATCTCTAATAGGCATAAAGTTAAATTTCACACATTTCCTTTGTATTTTAGGCAAAAAAAATATAATCTTTTACATTTTTTAATTAACTAAAAAGGAAAAGCAGTAAATGGAAAATGTTGCATACCCTGAATGGTTAGTATCTAGTAGCACCCCCTTTGGCAAGTATCACAGCTTGTAAACAATTTTTGTAACAGCCAAGAGTCTTTCACTTCTTGTTTGAGGGATTTTCATCCATTCTTCCTTGGAAAAGTCTTCCAGTTCTGTAAGATTCCTGGCTCATCTTGCAGTCACTGCTCTTTTGAAGTCTAGCCATAAATTTTCAACAATGTTCAGATCAGGGGACTGTGAGGGGCAATTTTAAAATTTTCAGCTGGTGCCTTTTGTGGTTGCATATAGTGGATTTTTACATGTGTATTGGATCGTTATCCATTTGTAAAAGTCATCCTCTTTCCAACTTCAGCTTTTATACAGATGGTGTAAAGTTTGCATTAAGAATTTGTTGAAAGATCATTGAATCCATTCTTCCCTCTACCCGTGAAAATGTTCATTGTGTCATTGACTGCAACACAACCCCAAAGCATGATTGATCCACCCCCATTCTTAATGGTTGGCAAGATATTCCCTTCCTGAAATTCTGTGCAGTTTTTTTTCTCCTCAAATACCTTTGATCAGTGTGACCAAAGAGTTCTATTTTAAGCTCTTTTATGGTGAGGATAAAGGAGAGGTTTTCTTCTCATGACTCTTGAAAGGCCATTTTGTGTAGGTGTCTCTGAACAGTAGAACAATGTGTGGCACCACTGAGGTTCTGTTCGCACAGGGTACTGCACCCCAATTAGAGTGTAATATCTATCTCAGGTAAGGAGGGGGTTAAGCACTGGTGTTCCACATTCACACACTACACACAGCTTAGGAGCCTTCACGCAAAGTGGGTTGGCTCAGGGTAGGCAGGGGGGTGGTCATACGAACATGGACTTCCCGGTCACTGAAGCCAGCCACCTGGGGGGCGGGTTCCACTTGGAGCAGAAATAGGCACAACACACGCACATCAAAGACAGACCTGTCAGGACCAAAGTTCTGGCAAGACATCTCTGGAAAACTTTGACTTTACTGGGTCCAGGGGTTTGGAGCGGGAGCTCAGCCAGGGTACCTAACTGCGGAGGGGGATACCCTAGAAATAGGACTCTCACTCCTTCTCTCTCACAACACCAGTGGTGACCCCTTACCGGACCTGGGATTGACTGGAGGCTATCACGGCACTAAGCAGTGTGACCGGGCTGGCAGCCGAAGTTGTGAGTAAACTACACTCTGAACCCGCAGAGACTGTGTTGGCTCGTCCTTACCGGCGCTGCCGACCAGCACTTAGGCGCCAACAGCCATTACAACCCTCATCATGCACCTGGGGCCTGCTCTGGCTGTGGGGAGTGACACCATCCCGGCTGCCTTAACACCTGCCCCGGAGAGGAACCCGGCAGTGGCGGCTATTCCCTGGCAGCATACAACTAGTGGCGTCATGACAAACTTTTCCCAATACCCCGCTCCCCCACCATGTAACTGTACACCTCGAGGCAACAGAACAAGGCAAGGCCACCCCGTGACTCGAAAAGGTAAAATTTTCAGCTGGCGCCTTTTGAGGTTGTATATTGTGGATTTCCAAAGGTTTATAGGATCATTATCCATTTGTAAAAGCCATCCTCTTTTCAACTTCAGCGTTTATACAGATGGTGTAAAGTTTGCATTAGGAATTTGTTGAAATATCATTGAATCCATTCTTCCCTCTACCCGTGAAAATGTTACTTGTGTCATTGACTGCAACACAACCCCAAAGCATGAATGATCCACCCCCATGCTTAATGGTTGGCGAGATACTCTCTTACTGATATTTTGTGCAGTTTTTTTTCTCCTCACATGCCTTTGATCAGTGTGGCCAAAGAGTTCTATTTTAAGCTCACCGGTCTTAGTTGTTCTTTTGCATACTTCTGACTCTGAATTTTATGGTGAGGATACAGGAGAGGTTTTATTCTCATGTCTCTTGAAAGGCCATTTTGTGCAGGTGTCTCTTAACAGTAGAACAATATACCACAAGTCCAGTCTGCTAAATCTTCCTGAAGGTCTTTTGCAGTCAAGCGGATGTTCTGATTTAACTCTCTAGCAATTCTACGAGTAGCTCTCACAGAAATTTTGCTTGGTCTTACAGACCTTATTTTGACCTCCATTGTTCCTGTTAACTGCCATTTCTTAATAACATTTCGAACTGAGGAAATGGTAAACTTAAAAATGCTTTGCTCTCTTCCTATAGCCTTCTCCTGCTTTATAGGCCTCCACCATGTTCATTTTCAGAGTGCTAGGCAACTGCTTAGAAGAACCCATGGCTGCTGTTTTTTTGGCACAAGGTTACAGGAGGCTGGGTTTTTCTACAGCTGTGAAATATGCATCACCTTGGCTTTCCCAACAATGATAGTGAACAAACCATAACCCTAACAGGCTAATTAAGGTCTGAAACCTTGGTCAAAGTTATCCGAGCACACAAATTTCTAAAGGTGTCCAAAACTTTGCATCGTTCCATTCTACTATTTGTAACTTTTAAAAAGATGAAAATATTTATTTTTTTTGCCTAAATTACAAAGGAAATGTGTCATCTTTAACTTTATGCCTTTTAGGGATCATTTCATCTTCAACTTGCCCAAACGTTTGCATGCCGCTGTACATATTTTCCAATTTTAAATCTTGATCCTTCACACTGATATAATTATAGATGTGAGAAGCCGTGTTTAGTTGTTCTAGTATCTCATTTATATTGCCGTCAGTACTTTCACAATGTTATGTCCATATACACATGTAATTATGATTGTGTATTTTAGGGGTATTAATTATAACATCTTGGCATTTTAGAAAAATGCTAAATGCAGAATGTTCCCTACGAGCAGACAACAGCTGCCAACTGCAGAAAGACTAATTCCTTTCTCGTCCTTTATTAACTTACATCAGCCAGCAAAATTTGCAAAACTATAATTAAATTTCGGTATGCAACACATTGTTTTCCATTTAATTTAGTCCATTTATTTATTGAGGCAAGGGTCCCGGCATAGCAGACCATCTAAGCGTCTGCGGCACATCTGTGTTTTACATGGAACATTTAGCACAAGATATAACTTGAGAATAAATCATTAGAAGTTAATTTTGGGCAGAATAACAATGGTTTCTTTATAAAGCCGTTAAGCTTTTCTTATATTGGCATGGGAAAGTAAATCTTTATCATATATTCTGATCTTTGATCATATAATAATATAATAATTTTTATTCATTTATGTACCGGTATTAATTCCACAGCGCTTTACATACATTGGCAACATTGTCCCCATGGGGGCTCACAATCTAAAATCCCTATCAGTATGTTTTTTGGAGTGTGGGAGGAAACCCAGAAACTCATTGCAGATGTTGTCCTTTGTAGGATTTGAACCCAAGACCCCAGCGCGGCAAGACTGCAGTGCTAACCACCGAGCCACTGTGCCGACACAAATAAGGGTTCACTTCTAAATGTATATTTAAGTTGTCCTTTTTTCATACACTATGCAGGCATTTCTTAAAAG